>NW_027364307.1:0-261714 GCF_046119375.1 Phyllobates terribilis
TATATTATATGTGGGTCTGTGAGGACATTATATTATATGTGGGTCTGTGGGGACATTATATTATATGTGGGCTCTGTGGGGACATTATATTATATGTGGGTCTGTGGGGACAATATATTATATGTGGCTCTGTGAGGGACATTATATTATATGTGGGTCTGTGAGGACATTATATTATATGTGGGTCTGTGAGGACATTATATTATATGTGGGTCTGTGAGGACATTATATTATATGTGGGTCTGTGAGGACATTATATTATATGTGGGTCTGTGGGGACATTATATTATATGTGGTCTGTGGGACAATATATTATATGTGGGTCTGTGAGGACATTATATTATATGTGGGTCTGTGAGGACATTATATTATATGTGGGTCTGTGAGGACATTATATTATATGTGGGTCTGTGAGGACATTATATTATATGTGGGTCTGTGGGGACATTATATTATATGTGGGTCTGTGGGGACAATATATTAAATGCTGGTCTGTGGTAACATTATATTATATGTGGGTCTGTGAGGACATTATATTATATGTGGGTCTGTGAGGATATTATATTATATGTGGGTCTGTGATGACATTATATTATATGTGGGTCTGTGGGACATTATATTATATGTGGGTCTGTGAGGACATTATATTATATGTGGGTCTGTGGGGACATTATATTATAT
Source organism: Phyllobates terribilis (assembly GCF_046119375.1). Classification (NCBI taxonomy): domain Eukaryota; kingdom Metazoa; phylum Chordata; class Amphibia; order Anura; family Dendrobatidae; genus Phyllobates; species Phyllobates terribilis. The sequence continues at coordinate 682 of NW_027364307.1, forward strand.
GTGGGTCTGTGAGGACATTATATTATATGTGGGTCTGTGAGGACATTATATTATATGTGGGTCTGTGAAGACATTATATTATATGTGGGTCTGTGGGGACATTATATTATATGTGGGTCTGTGAGGACATTATATTATATGTGGGTCTGTGAGGGACATTATATTATATGTGGGTCTGTGAGGACATTATATTATATGTGGGTCTGTGAGGACATTATATTATATGTGGGTCTGTGAGGACATTATATTATATGTGGGTCTGTGAGGACATTATATTATATGTGGGTCTGTGAGGACATTATATTATATGTGGGTCTGTGAGGACATTATATTATATGTGGGTCTGTGAGGACATTATATTATATGTGGGTCTGTGAGGACATTATATTATATGTGGGTCTGTGAGGACATTATATTATATGTGGGTCTGTGAGGACATTATATTATATGTGGGTCTGTGAGGACATTATATTATATGTGGGTCTGTGAGGACATTATATTATATGTGGGTCTGTGAGGACATTATATTATATGTGGGTCTGTGAGGAACATTATATTATATGTGGGTCTGTGAGGACATTATATTATATGTGGGTCTGTGGGGACATTATATTATATGTGGGTCTGTGAGGACATTATATTATATGTGGGTCTGTGAGGACATTATATTATATGTGGGTCTGTGAGACATTATATTATATGTGGGTCTGTGAGGACATTATATTATATGTGGGTCTGTGGGGACATTATATTATATGTGGGTCTGTGGGAACATTATATTATATGTGGGTCTGTGAGGACATTATATTATATGTGGGTCTGTGGGGACATTATATTATATGTGGGTCTGTGGGGACATTATATTATATGTGGGTCTGTGGGAACATTATACTATATGTGGGTCTGTGGGGACATTATATTATATGTGGGTCTGTGGGGACATTATATTATATGTGGGTCTGTGAGGACATTATATTATATGTGGGTCTGTGAGGACATTATATTATATGTGGGTCTGTGAGGACATTATATTATATGTGGGTCTGTGAGGACATTATATTATATGTGGGTCTGTGGAGACATTATATTATATGTGGGTCTGTGGGACATTATATTATATGTGGGTCTGTGAGGACATTATATTATATGTGGGTCTGTGAGGACATTATATTATATGTGGGTCTGTGAGGACATTATATTATATGTGGATCTGTGAGACATTATATTATATGTGGGTCTGTGAGGACATTATATTATATGTGGGTCTGTGAGGACATTATATTATATGTGGGTCTGTGAGGACATTATATTATATGTGGGTCTGTGAGGACATTATATTATATGTGGGTCTGTGAGGACATTATATTATATGTGGGTCTGTGAGGACATTATATTATATGTGGGTCCTGTGAGGACATTATATTATATGTGGGTCTGTGAGGACATTATATTATATGTGGGTCTGTGAGGACATTATATTATATGTGGGTCTGTGAGGACATTATATTATATGTGGGTCTGTGGAGACATTATATTATATGTGGGTCTGTGAGGACATTATATTATATGTGGCTCTGTGAGGACATTATATTATATGTGGGTCTGTGGGGACATTATATTATATATGGGTCTGTGAGGACATTATATTATATGTGGCTCTGTGAGGACATTATATTATATGTGGGTCTGTGAGGACATTATATTATATGTGGGTCTGTGAGGACATTATATTATATGTGGGTCTGTGAGGATATTATATTATATGTGGGTCTGTGGGGACATAATATTATATGTGGGTCTGTGGGGACATTATATTATATGTGGGTCTGTGGGGACATATTATATGTGGGTCTGTGAGAACATTATATTATATGTGGGTCTGTGAGGACATTATATTATATGTGGGTCTGTGAGGACATTATATTATATGTGGGTCTGTGAGAACATTATATTATATGTGGGTCTGTGAGGACATTATATTATATGTGGGTCTGTGAGGACATTATATTATATGTGGGTCTGTGAGAACATTATATTATATGTGGGTCTGTGAGGACATTATATTATATGTGGGTCTGTGAGGACATTATATTATATGTGGGTCTGTGAGGACATTATATTATATGTGGGTCTGTGGGGACATTATATTATATGTGGCTCTGTGGGGACATTATATTATATGTGGGTCTGTGGGGACAATATATTATATGTGGTTCTGTGAGGACATTATATTATATGTGGGTCTGTGGGGACATTATATTATATGTGGGTCTGTGAGGACATTATATTATATGTGGGTCTGTGAGGACATTATATTATATGTGGGTCTGTGAGGACATTATGTTATATGTGGGTCTGTGGGGACAATATATTAAATGCTGGTCTGTGGTAACATTATATTATATGTGGGTCTGTGAGGACATTATATTATATGTGGGTCTGTGAGGACATTATATTATATGTGGGTCTGTGGTGACATTATATTATATGTGGGTCTGTGAGGACATTATATTATATGTGGGGCTGTGGGGGACATTATATTATATGTGGGTCTGTGGGGACAATATATTAAATGCTGGTCTGTGGTAACATTATATTATATGTGGGTCTGTGAGGACATTATATTATATGTGGGTCTGTGAGGATATTATATTATATGTGGGTCTGTGGATACATTATATTATATGTGGGGCTGTGGGGACATTATATTATATGTGGGTCTGTGAGGACATTATATTATATGTGGGTCTGTGGGGACATTATATTATATGTGGGTCTGTGAGGACATTATATTATATGTGGGTCTGTAGGGATATTATATTATATGTGGGTCTGTGGGGACATAATATTATATGTGGGTCTGTGGGGACATTATATTATATGTGGGTCTGTGGGGACATATTATATGTGGGTCTGTGAGAACATTATATTATATGTGGGTCTGTGAGGACATTATATTATATGTGGGTCTGTGAGGACATTATATTATATGTGGGTCTGTGAGGACATTATATTATATGTGGGTCTGTGAGGACATTATATTATATGTGGGTCTGTGAGAACATTATATTATATGTGGGTCTGTGAGGACATTATATTATATGTGGGTCTGTGAGGACATTATATTATATGTGGGTCTGTGAGGACATTATATTATATGTGGGTCTGTGAGAACATTATATTATATGTGGGTCTGTGAGGACATTATATTATATGTGGGTCTGTGAGGACATTATATTATATGTGGGTCTGTGAGGACATTATATTATATGTGGGTCTGTGAGGACATTATATTATATGTGGGTCTGTGGGAACATTATATTATATGTGGGTCTGTGGGGACATTATATTATATGTGGGTCTGTGGGGACATTATATTATATGTGGGTCTGTGAGGACATTATATTATATGTGGGTCTGTGGGGACATTATATTATATGTGGGTCTGTGAGGACATTATATTATATGTGGGTCTGTGAGGACATTATATTATATGTGGGTCTGTGGGGACATTATATTATATGTGGGTCTGTGGGAACATTATATTATATGTGGGTCTGTGAGGACATTATATTATATGTGGGTCTGTGGGGACATTATATTATATGTGGGTCTGTGGGGACATTATATTATATGTGGGTCTGTGGGAACATTATACTATATGTGGGTCTGTGGGGACATTATATTATATGTGGGTCTGTGGGGACATTATATTATATGTGGGTCTGTGAGGACATTATATTATATGTGGGTCTGTGAGGACATTATATTATATGTGGGTCTGTGAGGACATTATATTATATGTGGGTCTGTGGTGACATTATATTATATGTGGGTCTGTGAGGACATTATATTATATGTGGGTCTGTGGGGACATTATATTATATGTGGGTCTGTGGGGACATTATATTATATGTGGCTCTGTGGGGACATTATATTATATGTGGGTCTGTGGGGACAATATATTATATGTGGTTCTGTGAGGACATTATATTATATGTGGGTCTGTGGGGATATTATATTATATGTGGGTCTGTGAGGACATTATATTATATGTGGGTCTGTGAGGACATTATATTATATGTGGGTCTGTGAGGACATTATGTTATATGTGGGTCTGTGGGGACAATATATTAAATGCTGGTCTGTGGTAACATTATATTATATGTGGGTCTGTGAGGACATTATATTATATGTGGGTCTGTGAGGACATTATATTATATGTGGGTCTGTGAGGACATTATATTATATGTGGGTCTGTGGTGACATTATATTATATGTGGGTCTGTGAGGACATTATATTATATGTGGGGCTGTGGGGACATTATATTATATGTGGGTCTGTGGGGACAATATATTAAATGCTGGTCTGTGGTAACATTATATTATATGTGGGTCTGTGAGGACATTATATTATATGTGGGTCTGTGAGGATATTATATTATATGTGGGTCTGTGGATACATTATATTATATGTGGGGCTGTGGGGACATTATATTATATGTGGGTCTGTGAGGACATTATATTATATGTGGGTCTGTGGGGACATTATATTATATGTGGGTCTGTGGGGACATTATATTATATGTGGATCTATGAGGACATTATATTATATGTGGGGCTGTGGGGACATTATATTATATGTGGGTCTGTGGGGACATTATATTATATGTGGATCTATGAGGACATTATATTATATGTGGGTCTGTGGGGACATTATATTTTATGTGGGTCTGTGGGGACATTATATTATATGTGGCTCTGTGGGGACATTATTTTATATGTGGGGACATTATATTATTTGGCCTCTGACTGGGGGACATTATATTATATGTGGGTTTGTGGGGACATTATATTATATGTGGGTCTGTGAGGACATTATATTATATGTGGCTCTGTGGGGACATTATATTATATGTGGGTCTGTGGGGACAATATATTATATGTGGTTCTGTGAGGACATTATATTATATGTGGCTCTGTGGGGACATTATATTATATGTGGGTCTGTGAGGACATTATATTATATGTGGCTCTGTGGGGACATTATATTATATGTGGGTCTGTGGGGACATTATATTATATGTGGGTCTGTGAGGACATTATATTATATGTGGGTCTGTGAGGACATTATATTATATGTGGGTCTGTGAGGACATTATATTATATGTGGGTCTGTGGTGACATTATATTATATGTGGGTCTGTGAGGACATTATATTATATGTGGGTCTGTGGGGACATTATATTATATGTGGGTCTGTGGGGACATTATATTATATGTGGCTCTGTGGGGACATTATATTATATGTGGGTCTGTGGGGACAATATATTATATGTGGTTCTGTGAGGACATTATATTATATGTGGGTCTGTGAGGACATTATATTATATGTGGGTCTGTGAGGACATTATATTATATGTGGGTCTGTGAGGACATTATGTTATATGTGGGTCTGTGGGGACAATATATTAAATGCTGGTCTGTGGTAACATTATATTATATGTGGGTCTGTGAGGACATTATATTATATGTGGGTCTGTGAGGACATTATATTATATGTGGGTCTGTGGTGACATTATATTATATGTGGGTCTGTGAGGACATTATATTATATGTGGGGCTGTGGGGACATTATATTATATGTGGGTCTGTGGGGACAATATATTAAATGCTGGTCTGTGGTAACATTATATTATATGTGGGTCTGTGAGGACATTATATTATATGTGGGTCTGTGAGGATATTATATTATATGTGGGTCTGTGGATACATTATATTATATGTGGGGCTGTGGGGACATTATATTATATGTGGGTCTGTGAGGACATTATATTATATGTGGGTCTGTGGGGACATTATATTATATGTGGATCTATGAGGACATTATATTATATGTGGGGCTGTGGGGACATTATATTATATGTGGGTCTGTGGGGACATTATATTATATGTGGATCTATGAGGACATTATATTATATGTGGGTCTGTGGGGACATTATATTATATGTGGGTCTGTGGGGACATTATATTATATGTGGCTCTGTGGGGACATTATTTTATATGTGGGGACATTATATTATTTGGCCTCTGACTGGGGGACATTATATTATATGTGGGTTTGTGGGGACATTATATTATATGTGGGTCTGTGAGGACATTATATTATATGTGGCTCTGTGGGGACATTATATTATATGTGGGTCTGTGGGGACAATATATTATATGTGGTTCTGTGAGGACATTATATTATATGTGGCTCTGTGGGGACATTATATTATATGTGGGTCTGTGAGGACATTATATTATATGTGGCTCTGTGGGGACATTATATTATATGTGGGTCTGTGGGGACATTATATTATATGTGGGTCTGTGAGGACATTATATTATATGTGGGTCTGTGAGGACATTATATTATATGTGGGTCTGTGAGGACATTATATTATATGTGGGTCTGTGGTGACATTATATTATATGTGGGTCTGTGAGGACATTATATTATATGTGGGTCTGTGGGGACATTATATTATATGTGGGTCTGTGGGGACATTATATTATATGTGGCTCTGTGGGGACATTATATTATATGTGGGTCTGTGGGGACAATATATTATATGTGGTTCTGTGAGGACATTATATTATATGTGGGTCTGTGGGACATTATATTATATGTGGGTCTGTGAGGACATTATATTATATGTGGGTCTGTGAGGACATTATATTATATGTGGGTCTGTGAGGACATTATGTTATATGTGGGTCTGTGGGGACAATATATTAAATGCTGGTCTGTGGTAACATTATATTATATGTGGGTCTGTGAGGACATTATATTATATGTGGGTCTGTGAGGACATTATATTATATGTGGGTCTGTGGTGACATTATATTATATGTGGGTCTGTGAGGACATTATATTATATGTGGGGCTGTGGGGACATTATATTATATGTGGGTCTGTGGGGACAATATATTAAATGCTGGTCTGTGGTAACATTATATTATATGTGGGTCTGTGAGGACATTATATTATATGTGGGTCTGTGAGGATATTATATTATATGTGGGTCTGTGGATACATTATATTATATGTGGGGCTGTGGGGACATTATATTATATGTGGGTCTGTGAGGACATTATATTATATGTGGGTCTGTGGGGACATTATATTATATGTGGGTCTGTGGGGACATTATATTATATGTGGATCTATGAGGACATTATATTATATGTGGGGCTGTGGGGACATTATATTATATGTGGGTCTGTGGGGACATTATATTATATGTGGATCTATGAGGACATTATATTATATGTGGGTCTGTGGGGACATTATATTATATGTGGGTCTGTGGGGACATTATATTATATGTGGCTCTGTGGGGACATTATTTTATATGTGGGGACATTATATTATTTGGCCTCTGACTGGGGGACATTATATTATATGTGGGTTTGTGGGGACATTATATGTGGGTCTGTGAGGACATTATATTATATGTGGCTCTGTGGGGACATTATATTATATGTGGGTCTGTGGGGACAATATATTATATGTGGTTCTGTGAGGACATTATATTATATGTGGCTCTGTGGGGACATTATATTATATGTGGGTCTGTGAGGACATTATATTATATGTGGCTCTGTGGGGACATTATATTATATGTGGGTCTGTGGGGACATTATATTATATGTGGGTCTGTGAGGACATTATATTATATGTGGGTCTGTGAGGACATTATATTATATGTGGGTCTGTGAGGACATTATATTATATGTGGGTCTGTGGTGACATTATATTATATGTGGGTCTGTGAGGACATTATATTATATGTGGGTCTGTGGGGACATTATATTATATGTGGGTCTGTGGGGACATTATATTATATGTGGCTCTGTGGGGACATTATATTATATGTGGGTCTGTGGGGACAATATATTATATGTGGTTCTGTGAGGACATTATATTATATGTGGGTCTGTGGGGACATTATATTATATGTGGGTCTGTGAGGACATTATATTATATGTGTGTCTGTGAGGACATTATATTATATGTGGGTCTGTGAGGACATTATATTATATGTGGGTCTGTGAGGACATTATATTATATGTGGGTCTGTGAGGACATTATATTATATGTGGGTCTGTGAGGACATTATATTATATGTGGGTCTGTGAGGACATTATATTATATGTGGGTCTGTGGGAACATTATATTATATGTGGGTCTGTGGGGACATTATATTATATGTGGGTCTGTGGGGACATTATATTATATGTGGGTCTGTGAGGACATTATATTATATGTGGGTCTGTGAGGACATTATATTATATGTGGGTCTGTGGGGACATTATATTATATGTGGGTCTGTGGTTACATTATATTATATGTGGCTCTGTGGGGACATTATATTATATGTGGGTCTGTGGGGACAATATATTATATGTGGTTCTGTGAGGACATTATATTATATGTGGGTCTGTGGGGACATTATATTATATGTGGGTCTGTGAGGACATTATATTATATGTGGGTCTGTGAGGACATTATATTATATGTGGGTCTGTGAGGACATTATATTATATGTGGGTCTGTGGGAACATTATATTATATGTGGGTCTGTGGGGACATTATATTATATGTGGGTCTGTGGGGACATTATATTATATGTGGGTCTGTGAGGACATTATATTATATGTGGGTCTGTGGGGACATTATATTATATGTGGGTCTGTGAGGACATTATATTATATGTGGGTCTGTGAGGACATTATATTATATGTGGGTCTGTGGGGACATTATATTATATGTGGGTCTGTGGGAACATTATATTATATGTGGGTCTGTGAGGACATTATATTATATGTGGGTCTGTGGGGACATTATATTATATGTGGGTCTGTGGGGACATTATATTATATGTGGGTCTGTGGGAACATTATACTATATGTGGGTCTGTGGGGACATTATATTATATGTGGGTCTGTGGGGACATTATATTATATGTGGGTCTGTGAGGACATTATATTATATGTGGGTCTGTGAGGACATTATATTATATGTGGGTCTGTGAGGACATTATATTATATGTGGGTCTGTGGTGACATTATATTATATGTGGGTCTGTGAGGACATTATATTATATGTGGGTCTGTGGGGACATTATATTATATGTGGGTCTGTGGTTACATTATATTATATGTGGCTCTGTGGGGACATTATATTATATGTGGGTCTGTGGGGACAATATATTATATGTGGTTCTGTGAGGACATTATATTATATGTGGGTCTGTGGGGACATTATATTATATGTGGGTCTGTGAGGACATTATATTATATGTGGGTCTGTGAGGACATTATATTATATGTGGGTCTGTGAGGACATTATGTTATATGTGGGTCTGTGGGGACAATATATTAAATGCTGGTCTGTGGTAACATTATATTATATGTGGGTCTGTGAGGACATTATATTATATGTGGGTCTGTGAGGACATTATATTATATGTGGGTCTGTGGTGACATTATATTATATGTGGGTCTGTGAGGACATTATATTATATGTGGGGCTGTGGGGACATTATATTATATGTGGGTCTGTGGGGACAATATATTAAATGCTGGTCTGTGGTAACATTATATTATATGTGGGTCTGTGAGGACATTATATTATATGTGGGTCTGTGAGGATATTATATTATATGTGGGTCTGTGGATACATTATATTATATGTGGGGCTGTGGGGACATTATATTATATGTGGGTCTGTGAGGACATTATATTATATGTGGGTCTGTGGGGACATTATATTATATGTGGGTCTGTGGGGACATTATATTATATGTGGATCTATGAGGACATTATATTATATGTGGGGCTGTGGGGACATTATATTATATGTGGGTCTGTGGGGACATTATATTATATGTGGATCTATGAGGACATTATATTATATGTGGGTCTGTGGGGACATTATATTATATGTGGGTCTGTGGGGACATTATATTATATGTGGCTCTGTGGGGACATTATTTTATATGTGGGGACATTATATTATTTGGCCTCTGACTGGGGGACATTATATTATATGTGGGTTTGTGGGGACATTATATTATATGTGGGTCTGTGAGGACATTATATTATATGTGGCTCTGTGGGGACATTATATTATATGTGGGTCTGTGGGGACAATATATTATATGTGGTTCTGTGAGGACATTATATTATATGTGGCTCTGTGGGGACATTATATTATATGTGGGTCTGTGAGGACATTATATTATATGTGGCTCTGTGGGGACATTATATTATATGTGGGTCTGTGGGGACATTATATTATATGTGGGTCTGTGAGGACATTATATTATATGTGGGTCTGTGAGGACATTATATTATATGTGGGTCTGTGAGGACATTATATTATATGTGGGTCTGTGGTGACATTATATTATATGTGGGTCTGTGAGGACATTATATTATATGTGGGTCTGTGGGGACATTATATTATATGTGGGTCTGTGGGGACATTATATTATATGTGGCTCTGTGGGGACATTATATTATATGTGGGTCTGTGGGGACAATATATTATATGTGGTTCTGTGAGGACATTATATTATATGTGGGTCTGTGGGGACATTATATTATATGTGGGTCTGTGAGGACATTATATTATATGTGGGTCTGTGAGGACATTATATTATATGTGGGTCTGTGAGGACATTATGTTATATGTGGGTCTGTGGGGACAATATATTAAATGCTGGTCTGTGGTAACATTATATTATATGTGGGTCTGTGAGGACATTATATTATATGTGGGTCTGTGAGGACATTATATTATATGTGGGTCTGTGGTGACATTATATTATATGTGGGTCTGTGAGGACATTATATTATATGTGGGGCTGTGGGGACATTATATTATATGTGGGTCTGTGGGGACAATATATTAAATGCTGGTCTGTGGTAACATTATATTATATGTGGGTCTGTGAGGACATTATATTATATGTGGGTCTGTGAGGATATTATATTATATGTGGGTCTGTGGATACATTATATTATATGTGGGGCTGTGGGGACATTATATTATATGTGGGTCTGTGAGGACATTATATTATATGTGGGTCTGTGGGGACATTATATTATATGTGGGTCTGTGGGGACATTATATTATATGTGGATCTATGAGGACATTATATTATATGTGGGGCTGTGGGGACATTATATTATATGTGGGTCTGTGGGGACATTATATTATATGTGGATCTATGAGGACATTATATTATATGTGGGTCTGTGGGGACATTATATTATATGTGGGTCTGTGGGGACATTATATTATATGTGGCTCTGTGGGGACATTATTTTATATGTGGGGACATTATATTATTTGGCCTCTGACTGGGGGACATTATATTATATGTGGGTTTGTGGGGACATTATATGTGGGTCTGTGAGGACATTATATTATATGTGGCTCTGTGGGGACATTATATTATATGTGGGTCTGTGGGGACAATATATTATATGTGGTTCTGTGAGGACATTATATTATATGTGGCTCTGTGGGGACATTATATTATATGTGGGTCTGTGAGGACATTATATTATATGTGGCTCTGTGGGGACATTATATTATATGTGGGTCTGTGGGGACATTATATTATATGTGGGTCTGTGAGGACATTATATTATATGTGGGTCTGTGAGGACATTATATTATATGTGGGTCTGTGAGGACATTATATTATATGTGGGTCTGTGGTGACATTATATTATATGTGGGTCTGTGAGGACATTATATTATATGTGGGTCTGTGGGGACATTATATTATATGTGGGTCTGTGGGGACATTATATTATATGTGGCTCTGTGGGGACATTATATTATATGTGGGTCTGTGGGGACAATATATTATATGTGGTTCTGTGAGGACATTATATTATATGTGGGTCTGTGGGGACATTATATTATATGTGGGTCTGTGAGGACATTATATTATATGTGGGTCTGTGAGGACATTATATTATATGTGGGTCTGTGAGGACATTATGTTATATGTGGGTCTGTGGGGACAATATATTAAATGCTGGTCTGTGGTAACATTATATTATATGTGGGTCTGTGAGGACATTATATTATATGTGGGTCTGTGAGGACATTATATTATATGTGGGTCTGTGGTGACATTATATTATATGTGGGTCTGTGAGGACATTATATTATATGTGGGGCTGTGGGGACATTATATTATATGTGGGTCTGTGGGGACAATATATTAAATGCTGGTCTGTGGTAACATTATATTATATGTGGGTCTGTGAGGACATTATATTATATGTGGGTCTGTGAGGATATTATATTATATGTGGGTCTGTGGATACATTATATTATATGTGGGGCTGTGGGGACATTATATTATATGTGGGTCTGTGAGGACATTATATTATATGTGGGTCTGTGGGGACATTATATTATATGTGGGTCTGTGGGGACATTATATTATATGTGGATCTATGAGGACATTATATTATATGTGGGGCTGTGGGGACATTATATTATATGTGGGTCTGTGGGGACATTATATTATATGTGGATCTATGAGGACATTATATTATATGTGGGTCTGTGGGGACATTATATTATATGTGGGTCTGTGGGGACATTATATTATATGTGGCTCTGTGGGGACATTATTTTATATGTGGGGACATTATATTATTTGGCCTCTGACTGGGGGACATTATATTATATGTGGGTTTGTGGGGACATTATATTATATGTGGGTCTGTGAGGACATTATATTATATGTGGGTCTGTGGGTACATTATATTATATGTGGGTCTGTGAGGACATTATATTATATGTGGGTCTGTGAGGACATTATATTATATGTGGGTCTGTGGGGACAATATATTAAATGCTGGTCTGTGGTAACATTATATTATATGTGGGTCTGTGAGGACATTATATTATATGTGGGTCTGTGAGGACATTATATTATATGTGGGTCTGTGGTGACATTATATTATATGTGGGTCTGTGAGTACATTATATTATATGTGGGTCTGTGAGGACATTATATTATATGTGGGTCTGTGAGGACATTATATTATATGTGGGTCTGTGGGGACATTATATTATATGTGGATCTGTGGGGACATTATATTATATGTGGATCTGTGGGGACATTATATTATATGTGGGTCTGTGAGGACATTATATTATATGTGGCTCTGTGGGGACATTATATTATATGTGGGTCTGTGAGGACATTATATTATATGTGGGTCTGTGAGGACATTATATTATATGTGGGTCTGTGGGGACATTATATTATATGTGGATCTGTGGGGACATTATATTATATGTGGGTCTGTGGGGACAATATATTAAATGCTGGTCTGTGGTAACATTATATTATATGTGGGTCTGTGAGGACATTATATTATATGTGGGTCTGTGAGGACATTATATTATATGTGGGTCTGTGAGGACATTATATTATATGTAGGTCTGTGGGGACATTATATTATATGTGGATCTGTGAGGATATTATATTATATGTGGGTCTGTGAGGACATTATATTATATGTGGGTCTGTGGGGACATTATATTATATGTGGGTCTGTGAGGACATTATATTATATGTGGGTCTGTGGGGACATTATATTATATGTGGGTCTGTGAGGACATTATATTATATGTGGGTCTGTGAGGACATTATATTATATGTGGGTCTGTGGGGACATTATATTATATGTGGGTCTGTGAGGACATTATATTATATGTGGGTCTGTGAGGACATTATATTATATGTGGGTCTGTGGGGACATTATATTATATGTGGGTCTGTGAGGACATTATATTATATGTGGGTCTGTGAGGACATTATATTATATTTGGGTCTGTGGCAGGGGTGGGCAATTAATTTTGCCAGGGGGCCGCATGAGAAATTGGGATGGTTTTAGAGGGCCGGACTAATATAATTAACTCCGTTCTAGCAATACTGTATATATACATATGCTATCTTTTCATAAACAAACAGTATGTTAAACAATGCAAAGATTTAAAATACAATGAAAATACGGAGGACCTAATTACATCATTATTTAATGATAAGATGTTGAACTGCAACCAGCTTGTGATTGTTCACTTTAGAAAATTATATTATATTTGGGTCTGTGGGTACATTATATTATATGTGGGTCTGTGAGGACCTTATATTATATGTGGGTCTGTGAGGACATTATATTATATGTGGGTCTGTGAGGACATTATATTATATGTGGGTCTGTGGGGACATTATATTATATGTGGGTCTGTGGGGACATTATATTATATGTGGGTCTGTGAGGACATTATATTATATGTGGGTCTGTGAGGACATTATATTATATGTGGGTCTGTGGCGACATTATATTATATGTGGGTCTGTGGGGACATTATATTATATGTGGGTCTGTGAGGACATTATATTATATGTGGGTCTGTGGGGACATTATATTATATGTGGGTCTGTGAGGACATTATATTATATGTGGGTCAGTGGGGACATTATATTATATGTGGGTCTGTGAGGACATTATATTATATGTGGGTCTGTGGGGACATTATATTATATGTGGGTCAGTGGGGACATTATATTATATGTGGGACATTATATTATATGTGGGTCTGTGAGGACATTATATTATATGTGGGTCTGTGAGGACATTATATTATATGTGGGTCTGTGGGGACATTATATTATATGTGGGTCCGTGAGGACATTATATTATATGTGGGTCTGTGAGGACATTATATTATATGTGGGTCTGTGAGGACATTATATTATATGTGGGTCTGTGAGGACATTATATTATATGTGGGTCTGTGAGGACATTATATTATATGTGGGTCTGTGGGGACATTATATTATATGTGGGTCTGTGAGGACATTATATTATATGTGGGTCTGTGAGGACATTATATTATATGTGGGTCTGTGAGGACATTATATTATATGTGGGTCTGTGGGGACATTATATTATATGTGGGTCCGTGAGGACATTATATTATATGTGGGTCTGTGAGGACATTATATTATATGTGGGTCTGTGAGGACATTATATTATATGTGGGTCTGTGAGGACATTATATTATATGTGGGTCTGTGAGGACATTATATTATATGTGGGTCTGTGGGGACATTATATTATATGTGGGTCTGTGAGGACATTATATTATATGTGGGTCTGTGAGGATATTATATTATATGTGGGTCTGTGAGGACATTATATTATATGTGGGTCTGTGGGGACATTATATTATATGTGGGTCTGTGAGGACATTATATTATATGTGGGTCTGTGAGGACATTATATTATATGTGGGTCTGTGAGGACATTATATTATATGTGGGTCTGTGAGGACATTATATTATATTTGGGTCTGTGAGGACATTATATTATATGTGGGTCTGTGAGGACATTATATTATATGTGGGTCTGTGAGGACATTATATTATATGTGGGTCTGTGAGGACATTACATTATATGTGGGTCTGTGAGGACATTATATTATATGTGGGTCTGTGAGGACATTATATTATATGTGGGTCTGTGAGGACATTATATTATATGTGGGTCTGTGAGGACATTATATTATATGTGGGTCTGTGAGGACATTATATTATATGTGGGTCTGTGAGGACATTATATTATATGTGGGTCTGTGAGGACATTATATTATATGTGGGTCTGTGAGGACATTACATTATATGTGGGTCTGTGAGGACATTATATTATATGTGGGTCTGTGAGGACATTATATTATATGTGGATTTGTGAGAACATTATATTATATGTGGGTCTGTGAGGACATTATATTATATGTGGGTCTGTGAGGACATTATATTATATGGGGTCTGTGGGGACATTATATTATATGTGGGTCTGTGGGGACATTATATTATATGTGGGTCTGTGGGGACATTATATTATATGTGGGTCTGTGGGGACATTATATTATATGTGGGTCTGTGAGGACATTATATTATATGTGGGTCTGTGAGGACATTATATTATATGTGGGTCTGTGAGGACATTATATTATATGTGGGTCTGTGGAGACATTATATTATATGTGGGTCTGTGGGGACATTATATTATATGTGGGTCTGTGAGGACATTATATTATATGTGGGTCTGTGAGGACATTATATTATATGTGGGTCTGTGAGGACATTATATTATATGTGGATCTGTGAGAACATTATATTATATGTGGGTCTGTGAGGACATTATATTATATGTGGGTCTGTGAGGACATTATATTATATGTGGGTCTGTGAGGACATTATATTATATGTGGGTCTGTGAGGACATTATATTATATGTGGGTCTGTGAGGACATTATATTATATGTGGGTCTGTGAGGACATTATATTATATGTGGATCTGTGAGGACATTATATTATATGTGGGTCCGTGAGGACATTATATTATATGTGGGTCTGTGAGGACATTATATTATATGTGGGTCTGTGAGGACATTATATTATATGTGGGTCTGTGAGGACATTATATTATATGTGGGTCTGTGGAGACATTATATTATATGTGGGTCTGTGAGGACATTATATTATATGTGGCTCTGTGAGGACATTATATTATATGTGGGTCTGTGAGGACATTATATTATATGTGGGTCTGTGAGGACATTATATTATATGTGGGTCTGTGAGGATATATTATATGTGGGTCTGTGGGGACATAATATTATATGTGGGTCTGTGGGGACATTATATTATATGTGGGTCTGTGGGGACATATTATATGTGGGTCTGTGAGAACATTATATTATATGTGGGTCTGTGAGGACATTATATTATATGTGGGTCTGTGAGGACATTATATTATATGTGGGTCTGTGAGAACATTATATTATATGTGGGTCTGTGAGGACATTATATTATATGTGGGTCTGTGAGGACATTATATTATATGTGGGTCTGTGAGAACATTATATTATATGTGGGTCTGTGAGGACATTATATTATATGTGGGTCTGTGAGGACATTATATTATATGTGGGTCTGTGAGGACATTATATTATATGTGGGTCTGTGAGGACATTATATTATATGTGGGTCTGTGGGAACATTATATTATATGTGGGTCTGTGGGGACATTATATTATATGTGGGTCTGTGGGGACATTATATTATATGTGGGTCTGTGAGGACATTATATTATATGTGGGTCTGTGGGGACATATTATATGTGGGTCTGTGAGGACATTATATTATATGTGGGTCTGTGAGGACATTATATTATATGTGGGTCTGTGGGGACATTATATTATATGTGGGTCTGTGGGAACATTATATTATATGTGGGTCTGTGAGGACATTATATTATATGTGGGTCTGTGGGGACATTATATTATATGTGGGTCTGTGGGGACATTATATTATATGTGGGTCTGTGGGAACATTATACTATATGTGGGTCTGTGGGGACATTATATTATATGTGGGTCTGTGGGGACATTATATTATATGTGGGTCTGTGAGGACATTATATTATATGTGGGTCTGTGAGGACATTATATTATATGTGGGTCTGTGAGGACATTATATTATATGTGGGTCTATGGTGACATTATATTATATGTGGGTCTGTGAGGACATTATATTATATGTGGGTCTGTGGGGACATTATATTATATGTGGGTCTGTGGGGACATTATATTATATGTGGCTCTGTGGGGACATTATATTATATGTGGGTCTGTGGGGACAATATATTATATGTGGTTCTGTGAGGACATTATATTATATGTGGGTCTGTGGGGACATTATATTATATGTGGGTCTGTGAGGACATTATATTATATGTGGGTCTGTGAGGACATTATATTATATGTGGGTCTGTGAGGACATTATATTATATGTGGGTCTGTGGGGACAATATATTAAATGCTGGTCTGTGGTAACATTATATTATATGTGGGTCTGTGAGGACATTATATTATATGTGGGTCTGTGAGGACATTATATTATATGTGGGTCTGTGGTGACATTATATTATATGTGGGTCTGTGAGGACATTATATTATATGTGGCTCTGTGGGGACATTATATTATATGTGCGTCTGTGGGGACATTATATTATATGTGGGTCTGTGAGGACATTATATTATATGTGGGTCTGTGAGGACATTATATTATATGTGGGTCTGTGAGGACATTATATTATATGTGGGTCTGTGGTGACATTATATTATATGTGGGTCTGTGAGGACATTATATTATATGTGGGTCTGTGGGGACATTATATTATATGTGGGTCTGTGGGGACATTATATTATATGTGGCTCTGTGGGGACATTATATTATATGTGGGTCTGTGGGGACAATATATTATATGTGGTTCTGTGAGGACATTATATTATATGTGGGTCTGTGGGGACATTATATTATATGTGGGTCTGTGAGGACATTATATTATATGTGGGTCTGTGAGGACATTATATTATATGTGGGTCTGTGAGGACATTATATTATATGTGGGTCTGTGAGGACATTATATTATATGTGGGTCTGTGAGGACATTATATTATATGTGGGTCTGTGAGGACATTATATTATATGTGGGTCTGTGAGGACATTATATTATATGTGGGTCTGTGGGAACATTATATTATATGTGGGTCTGTGGGGACATTATATTATATGTGGGTCTGTGGGGACATTATATTATATGTGGGTCTGTGAGGACATTATATTATATGTGGGTCTGTGAGGACATTATATTATATGTGGGTCTGTGGGGACATTATATTATATGTGGGTCTGTGGTTACATTATATTATATGTGGCTCTGTGGGGACATTATATTATATGTGGGTCTGTGGGGACAATATATTATATGTGGTTCTGTGAGGACATTATATTATATGTGGGTCTGTGGGGACATTATATTATATGTGGGTCTGTGAGGACATTATATTATATGTGGGTCTGTGAGGACATTATATTATATGTGGGTCTGTGAGGACATTATATTATATGTGGGTCTGTGGGAACATTATATTATATGTGGGTCTGTGGGGACATTATATTATATGTGGGTCTGTGGGGACATTATATTATATGTGGGTCTGTGAGGACATTATATTATATGTGGGTCTGTGGGGACATTATATTATATGTGGGTCTGTGAGGACATTATATTATATGTGGGTCTGTGAGGACATTATATTATATGTGGGTCTGTGGGGACATTATATTATATGTGGGTCTGTGGGAACATTATATTATATGTGGGTCTGTGAGGACATTATATTATATGTGGGTCTGTGGGGACATTATATTATATGTGGGTCTGTGGGGACATTATATTATATGTGGGTCTGTGGGAACATTATACTATATGTGGGTCTGTGGGGACATTATATTATATGTGGGTCTGTGGGGACATTATATTATATGTGGGTCTGTGAGGACATTATATTATATGTGGGTCTGTGAGGACATTATATTATATGTGGGTCTGTGAGGACATTATATTATATGTGGGTCTGTGGTGACATTATATTATATGTGGGTCTGTGAGGACATTATATTATATGTGGGTCTGTGGGGACATTATATTATATGTGGGTCTGTGGTTACATTATATTATATGTGGCTCTGTGGGGACATTATATTATATGTGGGTCTGTGGGGACAATATATTATATGTGGTTCTGTGAGGACATTATATTATATGTGGGTCTGTGGGGACATTATATTATATGTGGGTCTGTGAGGACATTATATTATATGTGGGTCTGTGAGGACATTATATTATATGTGGGTCTGTGAGGACATTATGTTATATGTGGGTCTGTGGGGACAATATATTAAATGCTGGTCTGTGGTAACATTATATTATATGTGGGTCTGTGAGGACATTATATTATATGTGGGTCTGTGAGGACATTATATTATATGTGGGTCTGTGGTGACATTATATTATATGTGGGTCTGTGAGGACATTATATTATATGTGGGGCTGTGGGGACATTATATTATATGTGGGTCTGTGGGGACAATATATTAAATGCTGGTCTGTGGTAACATTATATTATATGTGGGTCTGTGAGGACTTTATATTATATGTGGGTCTGTGAGGATATTATATTATATGTGGGTCTGTGGATACATTATATTATATGTGGGGCTGTGGGGACATTATATTATATGTGGGTCTGTGAGGACATTATATTATATGTGGGTCTGTGGGGACATTATATTATATGTGGGTCTGTGGGGACATTATATTATATGTGGATCTATGAGGACATTATATTATATGTGGGGCTGTGGGGACATTATATTATATGTGGGTCTGTGGGGACATTATATTATATGTGGATCTATGAGGACATTATATTATATGTGGGTCTGTGGGGACATTATATTATATGTGGGTCTGTGGGGACATTATATTATATGTGGCTCTGTGGGGACATTATTTTATATGTGGGGACATTATATTATTTGGCCTCTGACTGGGGGACATTATATTATATGTGGGTTTGTGGGGACATTATATTATATGTGGGTCTGTGAGGACATTATATTATATGTGGCTCTGTGGGGACATTATATTATATGTGGGTCTGTGGGGACAATATATTATATGTGGTTCTGTGAGGACATTATATTATATGTGGCTCTGTGGGGACATTATATTATATGTGGGTCTGTGAGGACATTATATTATATGTGGCTCTGTGGGGACATTATATTATATGTGGGTCTGTGGGGACATTATATTATATGTGGGTCTGTGAGGACATTATATTATATGTGGGTCTGTGAGGACATTATATTATATGTGGGTCTGTGAGGACATTATATTATATGTGGGTCTGTGGTGACATTATATTATATGTGGGTCTGTGAGGACATTATATTATATGTGGGTCTGTGGGGACATTATATTATATGTGGGTCTGTGGGGACATTATATTATATGTGGCTCTGTGGGGACATTATATTATATGTGGGTCTGTGGGGACAATATATTATATGTGGTTCTGTGAGGACATTATATTATATGTGGGTCTGTGGGGACATTATATTATATGTGGGTCTGTGAGGACATTATATTATATGTGGGTCTGTGAGGACATTATATTATATGTGGGTCTGTGAGGACATTATGTTATATGTGGGTCTGTGGGGACAATATATTAAATGCTGGTCTGTGGTAACATTATATTATATGTGGGTCTGTGAGGACATTATATTATATGTGGGTCTGTGAGGACATTATATTATATGTGGGTCTGTGGTGACATTATATTATATGTGGGTCTGTGAGGACATTATATTATATGTGGGGCTGTGGGGACATTATATTATATGTGGGTCTGTGGGGACAATATATTAAATGCTGGTCTGTGGTAACATTATATTATATGTGGGTCTGTGAGGACATTATATTATATGCGGGTCTGTGAGGATATTATATTATATGTGGGTCTGTGGATACATTATATTATATGTGGGGCTGTGGGGACATTATATTATATGTGGGTCTGTGAGGACATTATATTATATGTGGGTCTGTGGGGACATTATATTATATGTGGGTCTGTGGGGACATTATATTATATGTGGATCTATGAGGACATTATATTATATGTGGGGCTGTGGGGACATTATATTATATGTGGGTCTGTGGGGACATTATATTATATGTGGATCTATGAGGACATTATATTATATGTGGGTCTGTGGGGACATTATATTATATGTGGGTCTGTGGGGACATTATATTATATGTGGCTCTGTGGGGACATTATTTTATATGTGGGGACATTATATTATTTGGCCTCTGACTGGGGGACATTATATTATATGTGGGTTTGTGGGGACATTATATGTGGGTCTGTGAGGACATTATATTATATGTGGCTCTGTGGGGACATTATATTATATGTGGGTCTGTGGGGACAATATATTATATGTGGTTCTGTGAGGACATTATATTATATGTGGCTCTGTGGGGACATTATATTATATGTGGGTCTGTGAGGACATTATATTATATGTGGCTCTGTGGGGACATTATATTATATGTGGGTCTGTGGGGACATTATATTATATGTGGGTCTGTGAGGACATTATATTATATGTGGGTCTGTGAGGACATTATATTATATGTGGGTCTGTGAGGACATTATATTATATGTGGGTCTGTGGTGACATTATATTATATGTGGGTCTGTGAGGACATTATATTATATGTGGGTCTGTGGGGACATTATATTATATGTGGGTCTGTGGGGACATTATATTATATGTGGCTCTGTGGGGACATTATATTATATGTGGGTCTGTGGGGACAATATATTATATGTGGTTCTGTGAGGACATTATATTATATGTGGGTCTGTGGGGACATTATATTATATGTGGGTCTGTGAGGACATTATATTATATGTGGGTCTGTGAGGACATTATATTATATGTGGGTCTGTGAGGACATTATGTTATATGTGGGTCTGTGGGGACAATATATTAAATGCTGGTCTGTGGTAACATTATATTATATGTGGGTCTGTGAGGACATTATATTATATGTGGGTCTGTGAGGACATTATATTATATGTGGGTCTGTGGTGACATTATATTATATGTGGGTCTGTGAGGACATTATATTATATGTGGGGCTGTGGGGACATTATATTATATGTGGGTCTGTGGGGACAATATATTAAATGCTGGTCTGTGGTAACATTATATTATATGTGGGTCTGTGAGGACATTATATTATATGTGGGTCTGTGAGGATATTATATTATATGTGGGTCTGTGGATACATTATATTATATGTGGGGCTGTGGGGACATTATATTATATGTGGGTCTGTGAGGACATTATATTATATGTGGGTCTGTGGGGACATTATATTATATGTGGGTCTGTGGGGACATTATATTATATGTGGATCTATGAGGACATTATATTATATGTGGGGCTGTGGGGACATTATATTATATGTGGGTCTGTGGGGACATTATATTATATGTGGATCTATGAGGACATTATATTATATGTGGGTCTGTGGGGACATTATATTATATGTGGGTCTGTGGGGACATTATATTATATGTGGCTCTGTGGGGACATTATTTTATATGTGGGGACATTATATTATTTGGCCTCTGACTGGGGGACATTATATTATATGTGGGTTTGTGGGGACATTATATTATATGTGGGTCTGTGAGGACATTATATTATATGTGGGTCTGTGGGTACATTATATTATATGTGGGTCTGTGAGGACATTATATTATATGTGGGTCTGTGAGGACATTATATTATATGTGGGTCTGTGGGGACAATATATTAAATGCTGGTCTGTGGTAACATTATATTATATGTGGGTCTGTGAGGACATTATATTATATGTGGGTCTGTGAGGACATTATATTATATGTGGGTCTGTGGTGACATTATATTATATGTGGGTCTGTGAGTACATTATATTATATGTGGGTCTGTGAGGACATTATATTATATGTGGGTCTGTGAGGACATTATATTATATGTGGGTCTGTGGGGACATTATATTATATGTGGATCTGTGGGGACATTATATTATATGTGGATCTGTGGGGACATTATATTATATGTGGGTCTGTGAGGACATTATATTATATGTGGCTCTGTGGGGACATTATATTATATGTGGGTCTGTGAGGACATTATATTATATGTGGGTCTGTGAGGACATTATATTATATGTGGGTCTGTGGGGACATTATATTATATGTGGATCTGTGGGGACATTATATTATATGTGGGTCTGTGGGGACAATATATTAAATGCTGGTCTGTGGTAACATTATATTATATGTGGGTCTGTGAGGACATTATATTATATGTGGGTCTGTGAGGACATTATATTATATGTGGGTCTGTGAGGACATTATATTATATGTAGGTCTGTGGGGACATTATATTATATGTGGATCTGTGAGGATATTATATTATATGTGGGTCTGTGAGGACATTATATTATATGTGGGTCTGTGGGGACATTATATTATATGTGGGTCTGTGAGGACATTATATTATATGTGGGTCTGTGGGGACATTATATTATATGTGGGTCTGTGAGGACATTATATTATATGTGGGTCTGTGAGGACATTATATTATATGTGGGTCTGTGGGGACATTATATTATATGTGGGTCTGTGAGGACATTATATTATATGTGGGTCTGTGAGGACATTATATTATATGTGGGTCTGTGGGGACATTATATTATATGTGGGTCTGTGAGGACATTATATTATATGTGGGTCTGTGAGGACATTATATTATATTTGGGTCTGTGGCAGGGGTGGGCAATTAATTTTGCCAGGGGGCCGCATGAGAAATTGGGATGGTTTTAGAGGGCCGGACTAATATAATTAACTCCGTTCTAGCAATACTGTATATATACATATGCTATCTTTTCATAAACAAACAGTATGTTAAACAATGCAAAGATTTAAAATACAATGAAAATACGGAGGACCTAATTACATCATTATTTAATGATAAGATGTTGAACTGCAACCAGCTTGTGATTGTTCACTTTAGAAAATTATATTATATTTGGGTCTGTGGGTACATTATATTATATGTGGGTCTGTGAGGACCTTATATTATATGTGGGTCTGTGAGGACATTATATTATATGTGGGTCTGTGAGGACATTATATTATATGTGGGTCTGTGGGGACATTATATTATATGTGGGTCTGTGGGGACATTATATTATATGTGGGTCTGTGAGGACATTATATTATATGTGGGTCTGTGAGGACATTATATTATATGTGGGTCTGTGGCGACATTATATTATATGTGGGTCTGTGGGGACATTATATTATATGTGGGTCTGTGAGGACATTATATTATATGTGGGTCTGTGGGGACATTATATTATATGTGGGTCTGTGAGGACATTATATTATATGTGGGTCAGTGGGGACATTATATTATATGTGGGTCTGTGAGGACATTATATTATATGTGGGTCTGTGGGGACATTATATTATATGTGGGTCAGTGGGGACATTATATTATATGTGGGACATTATATTATATGTGGGTCTGTGAGGACATTATATTATATGTGGGTCTGTGAGGACATTATATTATATGTGGGTCTGTGGGGACATTATATTATATGTGGGTCCGTGAGGACATTATATTATATGTGGGTCTGTGAGGACATTATATTATATGTGGGTCTGTGAGGACATTATATTATATGTGGGTCTGTGAGGACATTATATTATATGTGGGTCTGTGAGGACATTATATTATATGTGGGTCTGTGGGGACATTATATTATATGTGGGTCTGTGAGGACATTATATTATATGTGGGTCTGTGAGGACATTATATTATATGTGGGTCTGTGGGGACATTATATTATATGTGGGTCAGTGGGGACATTATATTATATGTGGGACATTATATTATATGTGGGTCTGTGAGGACATTATATTATATGTGGGTCTGTGAGGACATTATATTATATGTGGGTCTGTGGGGACATTATATTATATGTGGGTCCGTGAGGACATTATATTATATGTGGGTCTGTGAGGACATTATATTATATGTGGGTCTGTGAGGACATTATATTATATGTGGGTCTGTGAGGACATTATATTATATGTGGGTCTGTGAGGACATTATATTATATGTGGGTCTGTGGGGACATTATATTATATGTGGGTCTGTGAGGACATTATATTATATGTGGGTCTGTGAGGACATTATATTATATGTGGGTCTGTGAGGACATTATATTATATGTGGGTCTGTGGGGACATTATATTATATGTGGGTCCGTGAGCACATTATATTATATGTGGGTCTGTGAGGACATTATATTATATGTGGGTCTGTGAGGACATTATATTATATATGGGTCTGTGAGGACATTATATTATATGTGGGTCTGTGAGGACATTATATTATATGTGGGTCTGTGGGGACATTATATTATATGTGGGTCTGTGAGGACATTATATTATATGTGGGTCTGTGAGGATATTATATTATATGTGGGTCTGTGAGGACATTATATTATATGTGGGTCTGTGGGGACATTATATTATATGTGGGTCTGTGAGGACATTATATTATATGTGGGTCTGTGAGGACATTATATTATATGTGGGTCTGTGAGGACATTATATTATATGTGGGTCTGTGAGGACATTATATTATATTTGGGTCTGTGAGGACATTATATTATATGTGGGTCTGTGAGGACATTATATTATATGTGGGTCTGTGAGGACATTATATTATATGTGGGTCTGTGAGGACATTACATTATATGTGGGTCTGTGAGGACATTATATTATATGTGGGTCTGTGAGGACATTATATTATATGTGGGTCTGTGAGGACATTATATTATATGTGGGTCTGTGAGGACATTATATTATATGTGGGTCTGTGAGGACATTATATTATATGTGGGTCTGTGAGGACATTATATTATATGTGGGTCTGTGAGGACATTATATTATATGTGGGTCTGTGAGGACATTACATTATATGTGTGTCTGTGGGGACATTATATTATATTTGGGTCTGTGGGTACATTATATTATATGTGGGTCTGTGGGGACATTATATTATATGTGGGTCTGTGGTAATATTATATTATATTTGGGTCTGTGGTGACATTATATTATATGTGGGTCTGTGGGGACATTATATTATATGTGGGTCTGTGAGGACATTATATTATATGTGGGTCTGTGGGGACATTATATTATATGTGGGTCTGTGAGGACATTATATTATATGTGGGTCTGTGGGGACATTATATTGTATGTGGGTCTGTGAGGACATTATATTATATGTGGGTCTGTGAGGACATTATTTTATATTTGGGTCTGTGGGTACATTATATTATATGTGGGTCTGTGAGGACATTATATTATATGTGGGTCTGTGGGGACATTATATTATATGTGGGTCTGTGAGGACATTATATTATATGTGTGTCTGTGGGGACATTATATTATATTTTGGTCTGTGGGTACATTATATTATATATGGGTCTGTGGGGACATTATATTATATGTGGGTCTGTGGGGACATTATATTATATGTGGGTCTGTGAGGACATTATATTATATGTGGGTCTGTGGTAATATTATATTATATGTGGGTCTGTGGTGACATTATATTATATGTGGGTCTGTGGGGACATTATATTATATGTGGGTCTGTGGGGACATTATATTATATGTGGGTCTGTGGGGACATTATATTATATGTGGGTCTGTGAGGACATTATATTATATGTGGGTCTGTGGTAATATTATATTATATGTGGGTCTGTGGTGACATTATATTATATGTGGGTCTGTGGGGACATTATATTATATGTGGGTCTGTGAGGACATTATATTATATGTGGGTCTGTGAGGACATTATATTATATGTGGGTCTGTGAGGACATTATATTATATGTGGGTCTGTGGGGACATTATATTATATGTGGGTCTGTGAGGACATTATATTATATATGTGGGTCTGTGAGGACATTATATTATATGTGGGTCTGTGGGGACATTATATTATATGTGGGTCTGTGAGGACATTATATTATATGTGGGTCTGTGAGGACATTATATTATATTTGGGTCTGTGGGTACATTATATTATATGTGGGTCTGTGAGGACATTATATTATATGTGGGTCTGTGGGGACATTATATTATATTTGGGTCTGTGGCAGGGGTGGGCAATTAATTTTGCCAGGGGGCCGCATGAGAAATTGGGATGGTTTTAGAGGGCCGGACTAATATAATTAATTCCGTTCTAGCAATACTGTATATATATGACGCGCCCCCTGGGCCAGTGTTGTTTGGGGGATACCCGGAGCCGGATCAGATGGGGGTTGTAGTCTCTTAGTGGCGGTGACCCGGTCCGTGCCCAGGGTGTCAAGCTCAGTGTGTGGCAGTCCTACAGATGTTACTGGATGTTCTTTAGTGTCGACTACGCCACCCGTTGATTTGCGGTCAATACGGCCGCCGCTGCAGCAGGGTCCGCTGAGGCTGGTGGTGTGTGTGCAGCTCTGGTAGTATAACCCCCAACGGGAGGGGTATAGCCTCAGGGGGTCAGGTGTAGAGGATGGTGGTTGTGGTGGTGCAGTGTGGACGGTAAGAAGACTCAGAGTCGGGCTGTGCAGTTCAGGGTCTTTACTTACTGCTGTTCTTGTGGTCACTCTGGCCTTGAGTGACCGCCCGAGCCGTGCTGCGTCCACCAGGTCCTGGACTCGGCCAACCCCCAAGTAATTCTGGAGCGTGGTCCTGAGCTCCCTTTCTGACGTTCCTTTCCTCTGGCCTACCCCACCAGGGATCCACCTATGTCCGGCTCCCTCCGCCTCTTGTTGGGTAAAACCCTTGTCTCTGGGTTCCCTGACCCTATTCTCGGTTTGCCTTCCGGGTGGATTTAGTGGGGGATCGTGGCAAATCCTGCCCACGACCTCCGGTCTCTGGCTGAGGATTAGTGCCCTCCACCAGCTTGGGATCCGGTACCCTTGTGCCAACTCTTCACCCTCTGGTCTAATTTTGGGTTCTTGGAGTTCCTTCTTCTCCCCCTCTGGGTCCTTCTCTTCTCCTCTCTCTCTTCTTTCAGGACTGCTTGACCCTCTACAACAGACTGACTGAAAACTGTCTGCCTGTCTGACCCTGATCTAAGATGGTTCCCACCTTATATACTCCCTCTATGTGTGAGCTCAGGTGACCAGAACCCAATGAGCTCCTAGCATTACCCAGACTGCTCCCCCTATCTGCCCCTACACTACTGGGATGTTCCACCCCCCCTCCCACTCCAGCCAGGGACAGACACTGTCGTACCTGCACATTTCTCTAGTGGGAGTACCATCGGTCTGTCCCCCGGAAATGGGATGTGTGTAGTGCATGCAGCCTACTGAGCTCAGTTCCACACTCCATCCTTACCCGGGAGTGGAATATCACACCTCTGGCTTGAGGTGCAATACCCCTGTAGCAGCCGAGTCCTCAGGGTGCTACATATACATATGCTATCTTTTCATAAACAAACAGTATGTTAAACAATGCAAAGATTTAAAATACAATGAAAATACGGAGGACCTAATTACATCATTATTTAATGATAAGATGTTGAACTGCAACCAGCTTGTGATTGTTCACTTTAGAAAATTATATTATATGTGGGTCTGTGGGGACATTATATTATATGTGGGTCTGTGGGAACATTATATTATATGTGGGTCTTTGGTGACATTATATTATATGTGGGTCTGTGAGGACATTATATTATATGTGGGTCTGTGAGGACATTATATTATATGTGGATTTGTGAGAACATTATATTATATGTGGGTCTGTGAGGACATTATATTATATGTGGGTCTGTGAGGACATTATATTATATGGGGTCTGTGGGGACATTATATTATATGTGGGTCTGTGGGGACATTATATTATATGTGGGTCTGTGGGGACATTATATTATATGTGGGTCTGTGGGGACATTATATTATATGTGGGTCTGTGAGGACATTATATTATATGTGGGTCTGTGAGGACATTATATTATATGTGGGTCTGTGAGGACATTATATTATATGTGGGTCTGTGGAGACATTATATTATATGTGGGTCTGTGGGGACATTATATTATATGTGGGTCTGTGAGGACATTATATTATATGTGGGTCTGTGAGGACATTATATTATATGTGGGTCTGTGAGGACATTATATTATATGTGGATCTGTGAGAACATTATATTATATGTGGGTCTGTGAGGACATTATATTATATGTGGGTCTGTGAGGACATTATATTATATGTGGGTCTGTGAGGACATTATATTATATGTGGGTCTGTGAGGACATTATATTATATGTGGGTCTGTGAGGACATTATATTATATGTGGGTCTGTGAGGACATTATATTATATGTGGATCTGTGAGGACATTATATTATATGTGGGTCCGTGAGGACATTATATTATATGTGGGTCTGTGAGGACATTATATTATATGTGGGTCTGTGAGGACATTATATTATATGTGGGTCTGTGAGGACATTATATTATATGTGGGTCTGTGGAGACATTATATTATATGTGGGTCTGTGAGGACATTATATTATATGTGGCTCTGTGAGGACATTATATTATATGTGGGTCTGTGAGGACATTATGTTATATGTGGGTCTGTGAGGACATTATATTATATGTGGGTCTGTGAGGATATATTATATGTGGGTCTGTGGGGACATAATATTATATGTGGGTCTGTGGGGACATTATATTATATGTGGGTCTGTGGGGACATATTATATGTGGGTCTGTGAGAACATTATATTATATGTGGGTCTGTGAGGACATTATATTATATGTGGGTCTGTGAGGACATTATATTATATGTGGGTCTGTGAGAACATTATATTATATGTGGGTCTGTGAGGACATTATATTATATGTGGGTCTGTGAGGACATTATATTATATGTGGGTCTGTGAGAACATTATATTATATGTGGGTCTGTGAGGACATTATATTATATGTGGGTCTGTGAGGACATTATATTATATGTGGGTCTGTGAGGACATTATATTATATGTGGGTCTGTGAGGACATTATATTATATGTGGGTCTGTGGGAACATTATATTATATGTGGGTCTGTGGGGACATTATATTATATGTGGGTCTGTGGGGACATTATATTATATGTGGGTCTGTGAGGACATTATATTATATGTGGGTCTGTGGGGACATATTATATGTGGGTCTGTGAGGACATTATATTATATGTGGGTCTGTGAGGACATTATATTATATGTGGGTCTGTGGGGACATTATATTATATGTGGGTCTGTGGGAACATTATATTATATGTGGGTCTGTGAGGACATTATATTATATGTGGGTCTGTGGGGACATTATATTATATGTGGGTCTGTGGGGACATTATATTATATGTGGGTCTGTGGGAACATTATACTATATGTGGGTCTGTGGGGACATTATATTATATGTGGGTCTGTGGGGACATTATATTATATGTGGGTCTGTGAGGACATTATATTATATGTGGGTCTGTGAGGACATTATATTATATGTGGGTCTGTGAGGACATTATATTATATGTGGGTCTATGGTGACATTATATTATATGTGGGTCTGTGAGGACATTATATTATATGTGGGTCTGTGGGGACATTATATTATATGTGGGTCTGTGGGGACATTATATTATATGTGGCTCTGTGGGGACATTATATTATATGTGGGTCTGTGGGGACAATATATTATATGTGGTTCTGTGAGGACATTATATTATATGTGGGTCTGTGGGGACATTATATTATATGTGGGTCTGTGAGGACATTATATTATATGTGGGTCTGTGAGGACATTATATTATATGTGGGTCTGTGAGGACATTATATTATATGTGGGTCTGTGGGGACAATATATTAAATGCTGGTCTGTGGTAACATTATATTATATGTGGGTCTGTGAGGACATTATATTATATGTGGGTCTGTGAGGACATTATATTATATGTGGGTCTGTGGTGACATTATATTATATGTGGGTCTGTGAGGACATTATATTATATGTGGGGCTGTGGGGACATTATATTATATGTGGGTCTGTGGGGACAATATATTAAATGCTGGTCTGTGGTAACATTATATTATATGTGGGTCTGTGAGGACATTATATTATATGTGGGTCTGTGAGGATATTATATTATATGTGGGTCTGTGGATACATTATATTATATGTGGGGCTGTGGGGACATTATATTATATGTGGGTCTGTGAGGACATTATATTATATGTGGGTCTGTGGGGACATTATATTATATGTGGGTCTGTGGGGACATTATATTATATGTGGATCTATGAGGACATTATATTATATGTGGGGCTGTGGGGACATTATATTATATGTGGGTCTGTGGGGACATTATATTATATGTGGATCTATGAGGACATTATATTGTAAGTGGGTCTGTGGGGACATTATATTATATGTGGGTCTGTGGGGACATTATATTATATGTGGCTCTGTGGGGACATTATATTATATGTGGGGACATTATATTATTTGGCCTCTGACTGGGGGACATTATATTATATGTGGGTTTGTGGGGACATTATATTATATGTGGGTCTGTGAGGACATTATATTATATGTGGGTCTGTGAGGACATTATATTATATGTGGGTCTGTGAGGACATTATATTATATGTGGATCTGTGAGGACATTATATTATATGTGGGTCCGTGAGGACATTATATTATATGTGGGTCTGTGAGGACATTATATTATATGTGGGTCTGTGAGGACATTATATTATATGTGGGTCTGTGAGGACATTATATTATATGTGGGTCTGTGGAGACATTATATTATATGTGGGTCTGTGAGGACATTATATTATATGTGGCTCTGTGAGGACATTATATTATATGTGGGTCTGTGAGGACATTATATTATATGTGGGTCTGTGAGGACATTATATTATATGTGGGTCTGTGAGGATATATTATATGTGGGTCTGTGGGGACATAATATTATATGTGGGTCTGTGGGGACATTATATTATATGTGGGTCTGTGGGGACATATTATATGTGGGTCTGTGAGAACATTATATTATATGTGGGTCTGTGAGGACATTATATTATATGTGGGTCTGTGAGGACATTATATTATATGTGGGTCTGTGAGAACATTATATTATATGTGGGTCTGTGAGGACATTATATTATATGTGGGTCTGTGAGGACATTATATTATATGTGGGTCTGTGAGAACATTATATTATATGTGGGTCTGTGAGGACATTATATTATATGTGGGTCTGTGAGGACATTATATTATATGTGGGTCTGTGAGGACATTATATTATATGTGGGTCTGTGAGGACATTATATTATATGTGGGTCTGTGGGAACATTATATTATATGTGGGTCTGTGGGGACATTATATTATATGTGGGTCTGTGGGGACATTATATTATATGTGGGTCTGTGAGGACATTATATTATATGTGGGTCTGTGGGGACATATTATATGTGGGTCTGTGAGGACATTATATTATATGTGGGTCTGTGAGGACATTATATTATATGTGGGTCTGTGGGGACATTATATTATATGTGGGTCTGTGGGAACATTATATTATATGTGGGTCTGTGAGGACATTATATTATATGTGGGTCTGTGGGGACATTATATTATATGTGGGTCTGTGGGGACATTATATTATATGTGGGTCTGTGGGAACATTATACTATATGTGGGTCTGTGGGGACATTATATTATATGTGGGTCTGTGGGGACATTATATTATATGTGGGTCTGTGAGGACATTATATTATATGTGGGTCTGTGAGGACATTATATTATATGTGGGTCTGTGAGGACATTATATTATATGTGGGTCTATGGTGACATTATATTATATGTGGGTCTGTGAGGACATTATATTATATGTGGGTCTGTGGGGACATTATATTATATGTGGGTCTGTGGGGACATTATATTATATGTGGCTCTGTGGGGACATTATATTATATGTGGGTCTGTGGGGACAATATATTATATGTGGTTCTGTGAGGACATTATATTATATGTGGGTCTGTGGGGACATTATATTATATGTGGGTCTGTGAGGACATTATATTATATGTGGGTCTGTGAGGACATTATATTATATGTGGGTCTGTGAGGACATTATATTATATGTGGGTCTGTGGGGACAATATATTAAATGCTGGTCTGTGGTAACATTATATTATATGTGGGTCTGTGAGGACATTATATTATATGTGGGTCTGTGAGGACATTATATTATATGTGGGTCTGTGGTGACATTATATTATATGTGGGTCTGTGAGGACATTATATTATATGTGGGGACATTATATTATATGTGGGTCTGTGGGGACAATATATTAAATGCTGGTCTGTGGTAACATTATATTATATGTGGGTCTGTGAGGACATTATATTATATGTGGGTCTGTGAGGATATTATATTATATGTGGGTCTGTGGATACATTATATTATATGTGGGGCTGTGGGGACATTATATTATATGTGGGTCTGTGAGGACATTATATTATATGTGGGTCTGTGGGGACATTATATTATATGTGGGTCTGTGGGGACATTATATTATATGTGGATCTATGAGGACATTATATTATATGTGGGGCTGTGGGGACATTATATTATATGTGGGTCTGTGGGGACATTATATTATATGTGGATCTATGAGGACATTATATTGTAAGTGGGTCTGTGGGGACATTATATTATATGTGGGTCTGTGGGGACATTATATTATATGTGGCTCTGTGGGGACATTATATTATATGTGGGGACATTATATTATTTGGCCTCTGACTGGGGGACATTATATTATATGTGGGTTTGTGGGGACATTATATTATATGTGGGTCTGTGAGGACATTATATTATATGTGGCTCTGTGGGGACATTATATTATATGTGGGTCTGTGGGGACAATATATTATATGTGGTTCTGTGAGGACATTATATTATATGTGGGTCTGTGGGTACATTATATTATATGTGGGTCTGTGAGGACATTATATTATATGTGGGTCTGTGAGGACATTATATTATATGTGGGTCTGTGAGGACATATTATATGTGGGTCTGTGGGGACAATATATTAAATGCTGGTCTGTGGTAACATTATATTATATGTGGGTCTGTGAGGACATTATATTATATGTGGGTCTGTGAGGACATTATATTATATGTGGGTCTGTGGTGACATTATATTATATGTGGGTCTGTGAGGACATTATATTATATGTGGGTCTGTGAGGACATTATATTATATGTGGGTCTGTGAGGACATTATATTATATGTGGGTCTGTGGGGACATTATATTATATGTGGGTCTGTGGGGACATTATATTATATGTGGGTCTGTGGGGACAATATATTAAATGCTGGTCTGTGGTAACATTATATTATATGTGGGTCTGTGAGGACATTATATTATATGTGGGTCTGTGAGGACATTATATTATATGTGGGTCTGTGAGGACATTATATTATATGTGGGTCTGTGGGGACATTATATTATATGTGGATCTGTGAGGATATTATATTATATGTGGGTCTGTGAGGACATTATATTATATGTGGGTCTGTGGGGACATTATATTATATGTGGGTCTGTGAGGACATTATATTATATGTGGATCTGTGAGGATATTATATTATATGTGGGTCTGTGAGGACATTATATTATATGTGGGTCTGTGGGGACATTATATTATATGTGGGTCTGTGGTGACATTATATTATATGTGGGTCTGTGAGGACATTATATTATATGTGGGTCTGTGGTGACATTATATTATATGTGGGTCCGTGAGGACATTATATTATATGTGGGTCTGTGGTGACATTATATTATATGTGGGTCTGTGAGGACATTATATTATATGTGGGTCTGTGGGGACATTATATTATATGTGGGTCCGTGAGGACATTATATTATATGTGGGTCTGTGAGGACATTATATTATATGTGGGTCTTTGGGGACATTATATTATATGTGGGTCTGTGGGGACATTATATTATATGTGGGTCTGTGAGGACATTATATTATATGTGTGTCTGTGGGGACATTATATTATATTTGGGTCTGTGGGTACATTATATTATATGTGGGTCTG
Organism: Phyllobates terribilis; assembly: GCF_046119375.1. Classification (NCBI taxonomy): domain Eukaryota; kingdom Metazoa; phylum Chordata; class Amphibia; order Anura; family Dendrobatidae; genus Phyllobates; species Phyllobates terribilis. The sequence continues at coordinate 36,524 of NW_027364307.1, forward strand.
TGGGGACATTATATTATATGTGGGTCTGTGGTAATATTATATTATATTTGGGTCTGTGGTGACATTATATTATATGTGGGTCTGTGGGGACATTATATTATATGTGGGTCTGTGAGGACATTATATTATATGTGGGTCTGTGGGGACATTATATTATATGTGGGTCTGTGAGGACATTATATTATATGTGGGTCTGTGGGGACATTATATTATATGTGGGTCTGTGAGGACATTATATTATATGTGGGTCTGTGAGGACATTATATTATATTTGGGTCTGTGGGTACATTATATTATATGTGGGTCTGTGAGGACATTATATTATATGTGGGTCTGTGGGGACATTATATTATATGTGGGTCTGTGAGGACATTATATTATATGTGTGTCTGTGGGGACATTATATTATATTTTGGTCTGTGGGTACATTATATTATATATGGGTCTGTGGGGACATTATATTATATGTGGGTCTGTGGGGACATTATATTATATGTGGGTCTGTGAGGACATTATATTATATGTGGGTCTGTGGTAATATTATATTATATGTGGGTCTGTGGTGACATTATATTATATGTGGGTCTGTGGGGACATTATATTATATGTGGGTCTGTGGGGACATTATATTATATGTGGGTCTGTGGGGACATTATATTATATGTGGGTCTGTGAGGACATTATATTATATGTGGGTCTGTGGTAATATTATATTATATGTGGGTCTGTGGTGACATTATATTATATGTGGGTCTGTGGGGACATTATATTATATGTGGGTCTGTGAGGACATTATATTATATGTGGGTCTGTGAGGACATTATATTATATTTGGGTCTGTGGGTACATTATATTATATGTGGGTCTGTGAGGACATTATATTATATGTGGGTCTGTGGGGACATTATATTATATTTGGGTCTGTGGCAGGGGTGGGCAATTAATTTTGCCAGGGGGCCGCATGAGAAATTGGGATGGTTTTAGAGGGCCGGACTAATATAATTAATTCCGTTCTAGCAATACTGTATATATATGACGCGCCCCCTGGGCCAGTGTTGTTTGGGGGATACCCGGAGCCGGATCAGATGGGGGTTGTAGTCTCTTAGTGGCGGTGACCCGGTCCGTGCCCAGGGTGTCAAGCTCAGTGTGTGGCAGTCCTACAGATGTTACTGGATGTTCTTTAGTGTCGACTACGCCACCCGTTGATTTGCGGTCAATACGGCCGCCGCTGCAGCAGGGTCCGCTGAGGCTGGTGGTGTGTGTGCAGCTCTGGTAGTATAACCCCCAACGGGAGGGGTATAGCCTCAGGGGGTCAGGTGTAGAGGATGGTGGTTGTGGTGGTGCAGTGTGGACGGTAAGAAGACTCAGAGTCGGGCTGTGCAGTTCAGGGTCTTTACTTACTGCTGTTCTTGTGGTCACTCTGGCCTTGAGTGACCGCCCGAGCCGTGCTGCGTCCACCAGGTCCTGGACTCGGCCAACCCCCAAGTAATTCTGGAGCGTGGTCCTGAGCTCCCTTTCTGACGTTCCTTTCCTCTGGCCTACCCCACCAGGGATCCACCTATGTCCGGCTCCCTCCGCCTCTTGTTGGGTAAAACCCTTGTCTCTGGGTTCCCTGACCCTATTCTCGGTTTGCCTTCCGGGTGGATTTAGTGGGGGATCGTGGCAAATCCTGCCCACGACCTCCGGTCTCTGGCTGAGGATTAGTGCCCTCCACCAGCTTGGGATCCGGTACCCTTGTGCCAACTCTTCACCCTCTGGTCTAATTTTGGGTTCTTGGAGTTCCTTCTTCTCCCCCTCTGGGTCCTTCTCTTCTCCTCTCTCTCTTCTTTCAGGACTGCTTGACCCTCTACAACAGACTGACTGAAAACTGTCTGCCTGTCTGACCCTGATCTAAGATGGTTCCCACCTTATATACTCCCTCTATGTGTGAGCTCAGGTGACCAGAACCCAATGAGCTCCTAGCATTACCCAGACTGCTCCCCCTATCTGCCCCTACACTACTGGGATGTTCCACCCCCCCTCCCACTCCAGCCAGGGACAGACACTGTCGTACCTGCACATTTCTCTAGTGGGAGTACCATCGGTCTGTCCCCCGGAAATGGGATGTGTGTAGTGCATGCAGCCTACTGAGCTCAGTTCCACACTCCATCCTTACCCGGGAGTGGAATATCACACCTCTGGCTTGAGGTGCAATACCCCTGTAGCAGCCGAGTCCTCAGGGTGCTACATATACATATGCTATCTTTTCATAAACAAACAGTATGTTAAACAATGCAAAGATTTAAAATACAATGAAAATACGGAGGACCTAATTACATCATTATTTAATGATAAGATGTTGAACTGCAACCAGCTTGTGATTGTTCACTTTAGAAAATTATATTATATGTGGGTCTGTGGGGACATTATATTATATGTGGGTCTGTGGGAACATTATATTATATGTGGGTCTTTGGTGACATTATATTATATGTGGGTCTGTGAGGACATTATATTATATGTGGGTCTGTGGGAACATTATATTATATGTGGGTCTGTGAGGACATTATATTATATGTGGGTCTGTGAGGACATTATATTATATGTGGGTCTGTGAGGACATTATATTATATGTGGGTCTGTGAGGACATTATATTATATGTGGGTCTGTGGGGACATTATATTATATTTGGGTCTGTGGGTACATTATATTATATGTGGGTCTGTGAGGACATTATATTATATGTGGGTCTGTGAGGACATTATATTATATGTGGGTCTGTGAGGACATTATATTATATGTGGATCTGTGAAGATATTATATTATATGTGGGTCTGTGAGGACATTATATTATATATGGGTCTTTGAGGATATCATATTATATGTGGGTCTGTGAGGACATTATATTATATGTGGGTCAGTGCGGACATTATATTATATGTGGGTCTGTGAGGACATTATATTATATGTGGGTCTGTGGGGACATTATATTATATGTGGGTCTGTGAGGACATTATATTATATGTGGGTCTGTGGGGACATTATATTATATGTGGGTCTGTGGGAACATTATATTATATGTGGGTCTGTGGGGACATTATATTATATGTGGATCTGTGGGGACAATATATTATATGTGGAACTGTGGGACGTTATATTATATGTGGGGCTGTGGGGACATTATACTATATGTGGGACTCTGGGACATTATATTATATGTGGGTCTGTGAGGGCATTATATTATATGTGGGTCTGTGGGGACATTATATTATATGTGGGTCTGTGGGAACATTATATTATATGTGGGTCTGTGGGGACATTATATTATATGTGGATCTGTGGGGTCATTACATTATATGTGGGTCTGGCGTAACATTATATTATATGTGGGTCTGTGGGAACCTTATATTATATGTGGGTCTGTGGTAACATTATATTATATGTGGGTCTGTGGTAACATTATATTATATGTGGATCTGTGGGGTCATTACATTATATGCGGGTCTGGGGTAACATTATATTATATGTGGGTCTGTGGGAACATTATATTATATGTAGGTCTGTGGTAACATTATATTATATGTGGGTCTGTGGTAACATTATATTATATATGGGTCTATGGGGTCATTACATTATATGTGGGTCTGGGATAACATTTTATTATATGTGGGTCTGTGGGAACATTATATTATATGTGGGTCTGTGGGGTCATTACATTATATGTGGGTCTGGGATAACATTATATTATATGTGGGTCTGTGGTAACATTATATTATATATGGGTCTGTGGGGTCATTACATTATATGTGGGTCTGGGATAACATTATATTATATGTGGGTCTGTGGGAACATTATATTATATGTGGTCTGAGGTAACTAGTGTTGAGCGATACCTTCCGATATCGGGAAATATCGGATCGGATTGGATCGGACCGATACCGAAAAAGTATCGGATATCGCCGATTCCGATACCGGAAACCAATGCAAGTCAATGGGACAGAAATATCGGAATGAAAATAAACCCTTTCTTTCCTTGTAGGTTAATTCTACATGAAGGAAAACAACTAAGAATAATGTAGAATGTATTGGGGGAGGTGGGGGAGACAATAAAGGCATAGAGGTTTAGCCCAATCAAATGGAATAGCAGGAATATTTTTTTTAAGACGTTCTGAGTTACGGAAATATTGACTATGTTAAGTATTTTTATATTTTGTCAGATATTTATGTTTCACTACTTCCATGCTCTTCACCTTCTTTTTTACTTCTCCCACACTTTCTCCTTCATCATCCTCAGCATCTTTTTCATCCACTTCTTCTTCACCTTCTTCATCTTCTTCTTCTTCACCTTCTTCGTATTATTCTTTTTTTCTACATTCTTCATATTCTACTTCTTCATCTTCTTCATATTCTTCTTCTTCATCATATTCTTATTTGTGACAGGCATTCCTGTAGCTGTTATCTATAAAAGGTTGGACATTACACCTTTCGTTCTGCCCATCACAAAAGATTTACAACAGGATTTGTCCGCGTTCAGTTTGGCCTGCAGCAGCAGGTCTTTTCCAGGGGCACCACGAGGAGGAACGGACTCACCCCCATACACTGCTTAGTCATCTTCTGCTTATAATTTAGATATTATCTTTTGCTCTGATTTTTAGTCTTATGCTTAATGTTCTTCCGCTTTTTGTTCTGCAGCTTCTTGTATTTCTGCTTCTTGGTTTTCTGTCTCTTGTTCTTCTGTATCTTGGTGCTTGTCTTCTCTTCTTTGTCCTCTTGGTCAACTTCTTCAGGGTCATCTTCTTGGTCTTCTTCGGGGTGGTCTTCAGGGTCGTCGTCTTCGGGGGTCCTCGTCTTCGGGGTCCTCGTCTTCTTCGGGTTGGTCTTCTGGGTCCTCGTCTTCGGGGTGGTCTTCAGGGTCCTCGTCTTCTTCGGGGTGGTCTTCAGGGTCCTCGTCTTCAGGGTCGTCGTCTTCGGGGTCCTCGTCTTCTTAGGGTTGGTCTTCAGGGTCCTCGTCTTCAGCGTCCTCGTCAGGGAGATCCAGAGTGATTACCAAGAACCATTTCAAAAAGCTTGAACTTCGAAATGTAGCAGAAGGTACAAGAAAGCTGAGGAACTACCGAGGACCAGCTGACGGTACTGGAACCCGGATGGGTAGCAGAAGGTACAAGAGCCAATGGAACTGCCGAAGACCAGCTGACGGTACTGGAACTCGGTTAGTAAGCAGGAGGTACCTGTGCCAGAAAGCACTACCAAGGACCAGCAGACGTTGGTGGAACTTGGATACCGAGAAGGAGGCACCTAATCCAAAGGCACTGCCGAGAACCAGCTGACGGTACTGGAACCCGGATGGGTAGCAGAAGGTACCCATGTAAAAAAAAGTTCAAGGCCGCGAGCCGGCCGCAGTTACCAAAACCCACAGTCGTACAGGGGGTGCTTGTCCTATTGGCACTATGGAACCAGCCTTCATTGCCAGATCCCACAGCCCACATAGGAGTCACCTGAACTGCAGGCACCATAGAGTCGGCTAACCCGACCGCAACACGACAGGACAACGCATTGGAGGCAAAGTGACTTTGACACTACCCAGAAACAGCTGGCGTGCTGGAACCAGGCTGGGCAGGAGGGAGTACCCGTGCCAAAGTCACTGCCGAGAACCAGCTGACGGTACTGGAACCCGGATGGGTAGTAGAAGGTACAAGAGCAAATGGAACTACCGAGGACCAGCTGACGGTACTGGAACCCGGATGGGTAGCAGAAGGTACAAGAGCCAATGGAACTGCCGAAGACCAGCTGACGGTACTGGAACTCGGTTAGTAAGCAGGAGGTACCTGTGCCAGAAAGCACTACCAAGGACCAGCAGACGTTGGTGGAACTTGGATACCGAGAAGGAGGCACCTAATCCAAAGGCACTGCCGAGAACCAGCTGACGGTACTGGAACCCGGATGGGTAGCAGAAGGTACCCATGTAAAAAAAGGTTCAAGGCCGCGAGCCGGCCGCAGTTACCAAAACCCACAGTCCTACAGGGGGTGCTTGTCCTATTGGCACTATGGAACCAGCCTTCATTGCTAGATCCCCCAGCCCACATAGGAGTCACCTAAACTACAGGCACCATAGAGTCGGCTAACCCGACCGCAACACGACAGGACAACGCATTGGAGGCAAAGTGACGTTGACACTACCCGGAAACAGCTGGCGTGCTGGAACCAGGCTGGGCAGGAGGGAGTACCCGTGCCAAAGACACTGCCGAGAACCAGCTGACGGTACTGGAACCCGGATGGGTAGTAGAAGGTACAAGAGCCAATGGAACTGCCGAAGACCAGCTGACGGTACTGGAACTCGGTTACTAAGCAGGAGGTACCTGTGCCAGAAAGCACTACCAAGGACCTGCCGACGTTGGTGGAACTTGGATACCGAGAAGGAGGCACCTAATCCAAAGGCACTGCCGAGAACCAGCTGACGGTACTGGAACCCGGATGGGTAGCAGAAGGTACCCATATAAAAAAAGTTCAAGGCCGCGAGCCGGCCGCAGTTACCAAAACCCACAGTCCTACAAGGGGTGCTTGTCCTATTGGCACTATGGAACCAGCCTTCATTGCCAGATCCCGCAGCCCACATAGGAGTCACCTAAACTGCAGGCACCATAGAGTCGGCTAACCCGACCGCAACACGACAGGACAACGCATTGGAGGCAAAGTGACGTTGACACTACCCGGAAACAGCTGGCGTGCTGGAACCAGGCTGGGCAGGAGGGAGTACCCGTGCCAAAGACACTGCCGAGAACCAGCTGACGGTACTGGAACCCTGATGGGTAGTAGAAGGTACAAGAGCAAATGGAAGTACCGAGGACCAGCTGACGGTACTGGAACGCGGATGGGTAGAAGAAGGTATAAGAGCCTATGGAACTGCCGAAGACCAGCTGACGGTACTGGAACTCGGTTACTAAGCAGGAGGTACCTGTGCCAGAAAGCACTACCAAGGACCAGCAGACGTTGGTGGAACTTGGATACCGAGAAGGAGGCACCTAATCCAAAGGCACTGCCGAGAACCAGCTGACGGTACTGGAACCCGGATGGGTAGCAGAAGGTACCCATGTAAAAAAAAGTTCAAGGCCGCGAGCCGGCCGCAGTTACCAAAACTCACAGTCCTACAGGGGGTGCTTGTCCTATTGGCACTATGGAACCAGCCTTCATTGCCAGATCCCGCAGCCCACATAGGAGTCACCTAAACTGCAGGCACCATAGAGTCGGCTAACCCGACCGCAACACGACAGGACAACGCATTGGAGGCAAAGTGACTTTGACACTACCCAGAAACAGCTGGCGTGCTGGAACCAGGCTGGGCAGGAGGGAGTACCCGTGCCAAAGTCACTGCCGAGAACCAGCTGACGGTACTGGAACCCGGATGGGTAGTAGAAGGTACAAGAGCAAATGGAACTACCGAGGACCAGCTGACGGTACTGGAACCCGGATGGGTAGCAGAAGGTACAAGAGCCAATGGAACTGCCGAAGACCAGCTGACGGTACTGGAACTCGGTTAGTAAGCAGGAGGTACCTGTGCCAGAAAGCACTACCAAGAACCAGCAGACGTTGGTGGAACTTGGATACCGAGAAGGAGGCACCTAATCCAAAGGCACTGCTGAGAACCAGCTGACGGTACTGGAACCCGGATGGGTAGTAGAAGGTACAAGAGCAAATGGAACTACCGAGAACCAGCTGGCGGTGCTGGAACCCAGGGTAAATACTAAAAATAGAGTGGAGCCAGAGGTGTAATTGGAGCAAGTCTTAAATCAGTAGTACAGTGGATGTGGACAAAGCAGGAGAATTTGCCGGACACACAGCAGGGGAACAGCTGACGTTACTGAACCCCAATAACACTGGAGCAAGCGTTGACTATGCAGACGGCACTTCTGAGCAGCAACTAGCGGTATTGGAGCCCAGGGTAAATACTAAAAACAGAGGAGCCAGACGTGTATTTGAAGGAGGTTTTAAATCAGTATTACAGTCGATGTGGACAAAGCAGGAGAATTTGCCGGACACACAGCTGGGGATCAGCTGACGTTACTGAACCCCAATAACACTGGAGCAAGAGTTGACTGTGCAGACGGCACTTCTGAGCAGCAACTAGCGGTATTGGAGCCCAGGGTAAATACTAAAAACAGAGGAGCCAGAGGTATATTTGGAAGAGGTTTTAAATCAGTAGTACAGTGGATGTGGACAAAGCAGGAGAATTTGCCGGACACACAGCTGGGGATCAGCTGACGTTACTGAACCCCAATAACACTGGAGCAAGCGTTGACTGTGCAGACGGCACTTCCGAGCGCCAACTGGCGGTGTTGGAGCTCAGGGATAATACTGAAAACAGAGGAGCCAGAGTTGTAATTGGAGCAACTTTAAAATCTGTAGTAGTGAGAATGTGGACAGAGCAGGAGAAATTGCCGTCCGCACAGCAGGGGAACAGCTGACGTTACTGAACCCCAATAACATGGCAGCAAGTGTTGACTGTGCAGACGGCACTTCCGAGCGCCAACTGGCGGTGTTGGAGCTCAGGGATAATACTGAAAACAGAGGAGCCAGAGGTGTATTTGGAGGAGGTTTTAAATCAGTAGTACAGTAGATGTGGACAGAGCAGGAGAAATTGCCGTCCGCACAGCTGGGGAACAGCTGACGTTACTGAACCCCAATAACATGGCAGCAAGTGTTGACTGTGCAGACGGCACTTCCGAGCGCCAACTGGCGGTGTTGGAGCTCAGGGATAATACTGAAAACAGAGGAGCCAGAGGTGTATTTGGAGGAGGTTTTAAATCAGTAGTACAGTGGATGTGGACAAAGCAGGAGAAATTGCCATCCGCACAGCAGGGGAACAGCTGACGTTACCGAACCCCAATAACACTGGAGCAAGTGTTGACTGTGCAGACGGCACTTCCGAGCGCCAACTGGCGGTGTTGGAGCTCAGGGATAATACTGAAAACAGAGGAGCCAGAGGTGTAATTGGAGCAACTTTAAAATCTGTAGTAGTGAGAATGTGGACAGAGCAGGAGAAATTGCCGTCCGCACAGCAGGGGAACAGCTGACGTTACTGAACCCCAATAACATGGCAGCAAGTGTTGACTGTGCAGACGGCATTTCCGAGCGCTAACTGGCGGTGTTGGAGCTCAGGGATAATACTGAAAACAGAGGAGCCAGAGGTGTATTTGGAGGAGGTTTTAAATCAGTAGTACAGTGGATGTGGACAGAGCAGGAGGAATTGCCGTCCGCACAGCAGGGGAACAGCTGACGTTACTGAACCCCAATAACACGGCAGCAAGTGTTGACTGTGCAGACGGCACTTCCGAGCGCCAACTGGCGGTGTTGGAGCTCAGGGATAATACTGAAAACAGAGGAGCCAGAGGTGTAATTGGAGCAACTTTAAAATCTGTAGTAGTGAGAATGTGGACAGAGCAGGAGAAATTGCCGTCCGCACAGCAGGGGAACAGCTGAAGTTACTGAACCCCAATAACACGGCAGCAAGTGTTGACTGTGCAGACAGCACTTCCGAGCGCCAACTGGCGGTGTTGGAGCTCAGGGATAATACTGAAAACAGAGGAGCCAGAGGTGTATTTGGAGGAGGTTTTAAATCAGTAGTACAGTGGATGTGGATAGAGCAGGAGAAATTGCCGTCCGCACAGCAGGGGAACAGCTGACGTTACTGAACCCCAATAACACGGCAGCAAGTGTTGACTGTGCAGACGGCACTTCCGAGCGCCAACTGGCGGTGTTGGAGCTCAGGGATAATACTGAAAACAGAGGAGCCAGAGTTGTAATTGGAGCAACTTTAAAATCTGTAGTAGTGAGAATGTGGACAGAGCAGGAGAAATTGCCGTCCGCACAGCAGGGAAACAGCTGACGTTACTGAACCCCAATAACATGGCAGCAAGTGTTGACTGTGCAGACGGCACTTCCGAGCGCCAACTGGCGGTGTTGGAGCTCAGGGATAATACTGAAAACAGAGGAGCCAGAGGTGTATTTGGAGGAGGTTTTAAATCAGTAGTACAGTGGATGTGGACAGAGCAGGAGAAATTGTCGTCCGCACAGCAGGGGAACAGCTGACGTTACTGAACCCCAATAACACGGCAGCAAGTGTTGACTGTGCAGACGGCACTTCCGAGCGCCAACTGGCGGTGTTGGAGCTCAGGGATAATACTGAAAACAGAGGAGCCAGAGGTGTAATTGGAGCAACTTTAAAATCTGTAGTAGTGAGAATGTGGACAGAGCAGGAGAAATTGCCGTCCGCACAGCAGGGGAACAGCTGACGTTACTGAACCCCAATAACATGGCAGCAAGTGTTGACTGTGCAGACAGCACTTCCGAGCGCCAACTGGCGGTGTTGGAGCTCAGGGATAATACTGAAAACAGAGGAGCCAGAGGTGTATTTGGAGGAGGTTTTAAATCAGTAGTACAGTGGATGTGGACAGAGCAGGAGAAATTGTCGTCCGCACAGCAGGGGAACAGCTGATGTTACTGAACCCCAATAACACGGCAGCAAGTGTTGACTGTGCAGACGGCACTTCCGAGCGCCAACTGGCGGTGTTGGAGCTCAGGGATAATACTGAAAACAGAGGAGCCAGAGGTGTAATTGGAGCAACTTTAAAATCTGTAGTAGTGAGAATGTGGACAGAGCAGGAGAAATTGCCGTCCGCACAGCAGGGGAACAGCTGACGTTACTGAACCCCAATAACATAGCAGCAAGTGTTGACTGTGCAGACAGCACTTCCGAGCGCCAACTGGCGGTGTTGGAGCTCAGGGATAATACTGAAAACAGAGGAGCCAGAGGTGTATTTGGAGGAGGTTTTAAATCAGTAGTACAGTGGATGTGGACAGAGCAGGAGGAATTGCCGTCCGCACAGCAAGGGAACAGCTGACGTTACTGAACCCCAATAACACGGCAGCAAGTGTTGACTGTGCAGACGGCACTTCCGAGCACCAACTGGCGGTGTTGGAGCTCAGGGATAATACTGAAAACAGAGGAGCCAGAGGTGTAATTGGAGCAACTTTAAAATCTGTAGTAGTGAGAATGTGGACAGAGCAGGAGAAATTGCCGTCCGCACAGCAGGGGAACAGCTGACGTTACTGAACCCCAATAACATGGCAGCAAGTGTTGACTGTGCAGACGGCATTTCCGAGCGCCAACTGGCGGTGTTGGAGCTCAGGGATAATACTGAAAACAGAGGAGCCAGAGGTGTATTTGGAGGAGGTTTTAAATCAGTAGTACAGTGGATGTGGACAGAGCAGGAGGAATTGCCGTCCGCACAGCAGGGGAACAGCTGACGTTACTGAACCCCAATAACACGGCAGCAAGTGTTGACTGTGCAGACGGCACTTCCGAGCGCCAACTGGCGGTGTTGGAGCTCAGGGATAATACTGAAAACAGAGGAGCCAGAGGTGTAATTGGAGCAACTTTAAAATCTGTAGTAGTGAGAATGTGGACAGAGCAGGAGAAATTGCCGTCCGCACAGCAGGGGAACAGCTGAAGTTACTGAACCCCAATAACATGGCAGCAAGTGTTGACTGTGCAGACAGCACTTCCGAGCGCCAACTGGCGGTGTTGGAGCTCAGGGATAATACTGAAAACAGAGGAGCCAGAGGTGTATTTGGAGGAGGTTTTAAATCAGTAGTACAGTGGATGTGGACAGAGCAGGAGGAATTGCCGTCCGCACAGCAGGGGAACAGCTGACGTTACTGAACCCCAATAACACGGCAGCAAGTGTTGACTGTGCAGACGGCACTTCCGAGCACCAACTGGCGGTGTTGGAGCTCAGGGATAATACTGAAAACAGAGGAGCCAGAGGTGTAATTGGAGAAACTTTAAAATCTGTGGTAGTGAGAATGTGGACAGAGCAGGAGAAATTGCCGTCCGCACATCAGGGGAACAGCTGACGTTACTGAACCCCAATAACATGGCAGCAAGTGTTGACTGTGCAGACGGGACTTCCGAGCGCCAACTGGCGGTGTTGGAGCTCAGGGATAATACTGAAAACAGAGGAGCCAGAGGTGTATTTGGAGGAGGTTTTAAATCAGTAGTACAGTGGATGTGGACAGAGCAGGAGAAATTGCCGTCCGCACAGCAGGGGAACTGCTGACGTTACTGAACCCCAATAACACGGCAGCAAGTGTTGACTGTGCAGACGGCACTTCCGAGCGCCAACTGGCGGTGTTGGAGCTCAGGGATAATACTGAAAACAGAGGAGCCAGAGGTGTAATTGGAGCAACTTTAAAATCTGTAGTAGTGAGAATGTGGACAGAGCAGGAGAAATTGCCGTCCGCACAGCTGGGGAACAGCTAACGTTACCGAACCCCAATAACACGGCAGCAAGTGTTGACTGTGCAGACGGCACTTCCGAGCGCCAACTGGTAGTGTTGGAGCTCAGGGATAATACTGAAAACAGAGGAGCCAGAGGTGTAATTGGAGCAACTTTAAAATCTGTAGTAGTGAGAATGTGGACAGAGCAGGAGAAATTGCCGTCCTCACAGCAGGGGAACAGCTGAAGTTACTGAACCCCAATAACACGGCAGCAAGTGTTGACTGTGCAGACGGCACTTCCGAGCGCCAACTGGCGGTGTTGGAGCTCAGGGATAATACTGAAAACAGAGGAGCCAGAGGTGTAATTGGAGCAACTTTAAAATCTGTAGTAGTGAGAATGTGGACAGAGCAGGAGAAATTGCCGTCCGCACAGCAGGGGAACAGCTGACGTTACTGAACCCCAATGACACGGCAGCAAGTGTTGACTGTGCAGACGGCACTTCCGAGCGCCAACTGGCGGTGTTGGAGCTCAGGGATTACAGTTCAGGTGGTAGAAACATGAACAGAACAGGAGACCTGGATACTGTTGCCAACCAATTATTTATTCTGGAAGAGGACTGGCAAATTCATGAGAGATCCAGGCCTTGTTCATTTTGAGAAAAGTAAGCCGGTCAACGTTATCGGAGGATAGTCGCATGCGACGGTCTGTTAGTACACCACCTGCGGCACTAAAGACGCGTTCCGATAATACACTAGCAGCAGGGCAAGCTAGCACCTCCAATGCATACTGACTAAGCTCTGGCCATGTATCCAGCTTACAGACCCAAAACTTGAAGGGAGAAGAGCCGTCTGGGAGTACACTAAGAGGGCAAGACATGTAGTCTGTCACCATCTGACGGAAACGTTGCCTCCTGCTGACTGGAGCCGTCTGTGATGGTGTAGACATTTGTGGCGGCGGGGACACAAAACTTTGCCACATTTCGGCCATACTGGTCTTGCCTTGTGCTGAGGCGCTGCTTCTGCTCCCTCTTTGTGCAGAGCTTCCTCCACTGCCTCGACGCACTGAGCTTCTTTGTAAAGCACTAGCAGCACTGCTCTCGGTTGGAATGGAGAACATGATGGAATGCACCAGTGCGTCTTGTTACTCCCGCATTTTACGCTCCCGGTTCAACGGTGTTATGAGGCTTTGTAAGTTGTCCCAGTAGCGAGGATCTAGGAGGGTGGACACCCAATAATCAGCCGTGTTGAGAATGTGGGCGATGCGGCGGTCGTTTCTCAGGCACTGCAGCATGAAATCAACCATGTGCTGCAGACTGCCAACTGGCCAAGAAACGCTGTCCCCTGCTTGAGGCGTGATCTCTGCCTGCTCTGCATCACCCCACCCTCGCTCTAGATACTGACTACTAGAGCATTGTGTACCTCCCTCCTCTGGACAGATGTCTTCCTCATCCATTCACTCCTCCTAATCCTCCTCACAAAGTGTCCCCTGCCTAGGCCTTTGTGAGGAACCACGTTGCGCAGACTGTAGAGAAGCAGATGGCATTTGTGACTCCTCATCCTCCACCTCTTCCAAAACCTCGTCCCTTAGTGCTTGCAGTGTTTTTTCAAGCAGGCAGATAAGGGGGATAGTCATGCTGACTAGTGCATCATCTGCACTCGCCATCCGCGTGGAATAATCGAAGGCACGCAAAACGTGGCAAATGTCCTTCATAGAGGCCCACTCAGTGGTGGTGAAGTGTGAACGGCGCGCACTGCGACTTGTTTGCGCCTGCTGCAGCTGGTACTCCATTACTGCTGCCTGCTGCTCACACAACCTCTCCAACATATGTAACGTTGAATTCCACCTGGTGGGTAGGTCACATATGATGCGATGTTCCGGAAGACGTGATCGGCGCTGCAGAGCTGCAATGCGTGATCTTGCATTGCTGGAACGCCGCAAGTGAGCGCACTCTATGCGGACCTTGTGAAGCAGTGCATCAAGATCCGGATAGTCCCTCAAAAAACTCTGCACGACCAAGTTGAGCACATGTGCCAGACATGGGATGTGAGTGAGGTTGCCTATGCCCAGAGTTGCCACCAGATTTCGGCCATTGTCACACACTACCATGCCTGGCTGGAGATTCGCTGGCACAAACCACACGTCGCTCTGCTGCTTGATGGCATTCCAGAGCTCCTGCGCTGTGTGGCTTCGATTCCCCAAAGAAATTAATTTTAATACGGCCTGTTGACGTTTGGCCACGGCTGTGCTCATATTGGTCACCATAACAGGTAACCGTTCACGGGTCGATGTGGAGGTAGACCGTGACGGCTCCTGCAGCGCTGATTCAGAGGAACTGGAGTATGAGGAGGAGTCAATGTGTACAGACTGGATTCCTGCAATCCTTGGAGTTGGCAGAACACGTACAACGCCACTCTCAAGATCTGTACCCGGCTCCACAACATTTACCCAATGGGCAGTGAGGGAAAGGTATCGTCCCTGTCCATGCTTACTGGTCCACGCATCGGTGGTCAGGTGGACCTTGCTACTGACGGCGTTTTGTAGCGCATGTTTAATTTTTCCCTCCACATGATGTTGCAGGGCAGGGACGGCTTGCCTGCTGAAATAAAAGCGGCTGGGCACGTTGTATTGTGGGACTGCCAATGCCATAAAGTTACGGAATGTGTCAGTCTCCACCAGCCTGACTGATAGCATTTCAAGGGCCAGTAGTTTAGCAATGCCAGCATTCAGAGCCTGTGCTCGGGGGTGGTTTGCCGAGTATGGGCGCCTTTTCTCCCATGCCTGTGCTAATGATGGCTGTAGACTGGCCTGGGAGTGTGTGGATGACTGGGAAAGTGGTGCTGTGGGTGGAATTACACTGTGTCTCTGTACAACAGTGCCAGAGATTCTTCCATGGCGATCCTGTGAGGAAGCCGAACCAGCTGTGTGTGAGCTGGAGGAAGAGGCTACAACACGAGCTGAAGAGGTGGTAGGTGGCGCTGTAGGTTGGCCTAGGTCTTCAGTGTGTTTTTGTAACTCCACCACGTGCTTGGTCCGCACATGTTTCCACATATTTGTGGTATTGAGGTTGCTGACACTTTTCCCTCTTTTCACCTTCTGATTACACAGCCTGCATTTGACAAAGCAAATGTCATCTGCAACTGTGTCAACAAAGGACCAGGCACTGCAAGTCTTGGGAGCGCCCGGTTTGGATTTTGGAAGAGCCATGCTCCTAATGGGTGCCGAAGTGGAGGCTACAGGCAACCAAGTCCTCCCCCTCCCTCTCCCTCCTTTTTGGGCTGTTCGGGGAATCTCTTTCTCAGAGCTGCTCCCACCACCTTCCTGTCCCTCACGCCATGATGGGTCAAGGACCTCATCATCTACACCACCCTCTTCAAACAACTGCTTCTCCTGGGTAGTCTCGACAGCACAGTACGCACCAGAAAGTGGCACCTGAGTCTCATCATCAGATGCGTACTGAGGTGTGCTGCTGACCATAGGCACTGGCCCACCCGCCTCTTCAGATTCAGAGAGACAAAACTGTTGCGCATCGCTGCATACTACCTCTTCTTCAAATTCTCGAATTCTGCTTGGCTGGCCCCCTCTTTCCAAGCCAAGAGATTCAGAGAACAGAAGTAGAGATGGCTCCTGTCCAGGGCTCTCTGACTGCCTGGGCAATTTGGCAGGTGGTGAAGAGACAGATGGGTGCTCTTCAGTGCTCAGGACCTGAGAGGATCTGGAACTAATTGAAGTCGATGCATTAGCTGTCATCCATCCGACAACGGCTTCAATTTGGTCCTCCTGCAGCAGTGGGGTACGGCTAGCTCCTACAAAGCTGTGCATAAAGGACTGTTCCCTGGTAAAACTGGGGGATGCTGAATCACTGGTGCCCGCAGCAGGCACAGAATCCCCACGTCCTCTCCCTGCAGGCACAGAATCCTCACGTCCTCTCCCTGCAGAAACTCCACGACCACATGCCTTACTCCCTGCCTTCTTCATCTTGGTAGACTGATAAAGATAGGCAGAAAAGTACTAAGGGCTTAGTGTGCTTATTCCTGAACAGCTGCTAACAGGTATAAGAAACACTAATTTTATAAAGTGTTGGCTAGACTTTAATATGAGCTAATGTGGCCTACACAACTGTAAAGTGGAGTGTTTGGTGAACTTTATTTAGGTTTTTTTTGTCACAAAAAGACACTGGATGTGCCTAAAGATGTAATAACGATAGTATCACAAACTTTTTGTAGCTATTACAATGTAGGAAGGTAACCTACAATGCAATAGGTGAGGCTACAAAAAATAGGCTAATACTAATCTGGCTGGGGCTGCAGGGCCCAATGCTGCAGAAAGGCTCCTCTAACTACTCCTATATAGTGTGTTTGGAACCAATTTAGCTGAATACGGATGGAACCACCACACTAATAGGAGATATCAGGAAAAATTATGAATTGGCAAAAAAAGACA
The DNA here is from genome assembly GCF_046119375.1 of Phyllobates terribilis. NCBI lineage: Eukaryota > Metazoa > Chordata > Amphibia > Anura > Dendrobatidae > Phyllobates > Phyllobates terribilis. The sequence goes on from NW_027364307.1 coordinate 53,219, forward strand.
ATGTATGAGGCAGTGACACACACTGAGTGCACTATAACCAGACGTGGCTGAAGCACACACTACGGGGTGAGCTGCACTCACACACCAGACCTTGCAGAAAGCGGTGAACAGCACAGAGAACTGTGCACTAGCACTGCAAGGCACAGCGATTTATAAAGTAGCTTGGGTAAAGCAGAATAGACCAAATAGGTAGCTAAAACTGTCCCTCAGAACAACAGCGTCCTATCCCTAACTGAATTCACAGCAGAGTGAGCTCAAAATGGCGGCGGCTTTTATAGTGCATCATGACATAATTACAGCAGCCAATCACAGCCATGCCATTAGTTAAGATGCCTACATGCCTAACAGGATGTGCCCACACTTCTTAGGATCCTCATTGGCTGAATAAAATGAAAATGGCTCATTGCATTATGGGAACTTCCGATTCCAGTATATGATATTGCAAAAGTATCGGAATTAAGTATCGGAATTCCGATACCGCGAATATCGGCCGATACCCGATATTTCAGTATCGGAATGCTCAACACTAGTGGTAACATTATATTATATGTGGGTCTGTGGTAACATTATATTATATGTGGGTCTGTACGGACATTATAATATATGTGGGTCTGTGGTAACATTATATTATATGTGGGTCTGTGGTAACATTATATTATATGTGGGTCTGTGGGGTCATTATATTATATGTGGGTCTGTGGTAACATTATATTATATGTGGGAACATTATATTATATGTGGGTCTGTGGTAGCATTATATTATATGTGGGAACATTATATTATATGTGGGTCTGTGGGGACATTATATTATATGTGGGTCTGTGGGGACATTATATTATATGTGGGTCTGTGGGGACATTATATTATATGTGGGTCTGTGGGGACATTATATTATATGTGGGTCTGTGAGGACATTATATTATATGTGGGTCTGTGGGGACAATATATTATATGTGGGACTGTGGGGACATTATATTATATGTGGGTCTGTGTAACATTATATTATAAGTGGGTCTGACGGAACATCCTGCTAATATTATAAATGCGAAAGTTTGTGAGTATGTATGTTTGTTACTCTTTCACGAAAAAACTACTGGACGGATTTGCATGAAACTTTACAGTAATATAGATTATACATCGGAATAACATATAGGCTACAATTTCTAATGATTTTATGTAATTTTGGTCGTAATATAACGATACATGTCAATTAAGTCGGAAAAAAATCTGGCCTCTGAGAGCTATCTTGGCGTACGCTGCCTAAACCGTTGGAGTTACACAAAGATGATGTACCGTATAATTGTTTGTCTTGAATAGTTCTAAATAAAAGTCCGCGACAGCTTATATCTACCTTTTATGTGGAAGCCACTATGACCAAAATTGTGAACCATAAATTTAATTAAATTAGATACTATTTTACAATTTTACAATGCACATTTTAGTATATTTATCAAACTTTTTAGTATATTTATCAAACTCTTATATACACACATACACAGGTGATGTTTAAATGGCTGATTTACAGAAGTCAGAAGAGATTGATAATACAATAATTTGCCCATATTGGATCATTGTATAGTGAGGTCACAGTTGCCGCCTGTCCACAGTCAGAATACAGGAGTGATCATATACCGTGGCCAGGTACAAGTGTGGCACAGGGGGTTCACACACGACCCCCAGGGACTGACATTTCCTAGAAACTTTGGCAGCTGTCAGTCATGAGCTCACCCTGATACATTACACTCTGGAAACAGCTGAAGGAGAAGGATAATTTATGACATTTTCTCAGACTTAAAAAAAAAAAAAATAGCCCAGAAAACAGCCCATATGTCAGGAACAGGTTACTAGGGAACTACACGTCCCAGCACGGCCTGCCCGCGCCCACAGCCCGGGGGGAGTGTGAGGCTTCCTCCTGCAGGTTGCCCGGCGGCACCGGGCCGTCATTGTCCTCACACAGGGGGTCCCCGCCGCCATTGTCCCTCCACATAACACCGTATAATAAAACATGCGCTCACCTGCGCCAGCTGCTGCAGCCGGGAAAGTTCCGAGCGCCTCACCTGGGCGGAGGGGAAGTGACTCACACACGGGGAGGGGCAGTAACCTGAGCGCGGCTCCATGGAGGATGCACACACTGCAGCCTGACAGCACCGGCAGCAGCGCTACACAAATGGCGTCCTCCCCTCCTGTGTGCAGCACAGCCCTGTGTGTGTGCAGCGCAGCATGTCACCCACAGCACCAGCAGGCTGCTCTCAGCTCCCACAGAGCACTGGGAATGGTTGCTATGGGTAACCGCGCCACAGCTGCTCCTCATAGACCAGTCATATACAACTGATATCGTCTGTACAGCGATCGTAATATAACTAATTAGATTGTTTTAGTATTTTGTTTGAACTTTACTAAGTACCTATTTTGTAATTAGTACTTATAAAAATGCCGCGAAAGCGTAAGTCTAACATTTTGCAAAGCTCTAATAAAGCCCGAGCTATGAAAATAATTAGACGTGATGAGACGTCTCAACAAGCTGAGCAACGAAGGCTTGAGCAGGCGGTGCGTTGTGCGGCACATAGAGCTGCAGAGACTCCAGAACAATCCCAAGCCCGACGTGAACGGAATGCGGAGTTTTTGGCATCTCAACAGGCTGCTGAAACTCAAGAACAGTCCCAAGCCCGACGTGAACAGCATGCGGAGTATCTGGCGTCTCAGCGGGCTGCTGAAACTCCAGAACAGTCCCAAGCTCGACGTCAGCAGCAAGCGACTTACATGGCGTCCCAAAGAGCCACGGAAACTTATGAAATGGCCGAATCTCGCAGACGCACTGTTGCTGAAAGGGCAGCACAGCGACGTCAAACATTTACAAGAAATACATGGATATTGTTTAATAAAGCTGCATTTGAGTATGACGAGACTCTTGATTATGAAACTCACAAGCTTATAAAAATAGAAGCAATGACCATAGATTGCAAATATTGCGGAGCTCTTAACCACTTCGCACCAGAGCCTGTTTTTGCCTTTGTGACCGGGCCAATTTTTTCAATTCTGACCACTGTCACTTTATGAAGCAATTACTCTGGAACGCTTCAACGGATCCCCCTGATTCTGAGATTGTTTTTTCGTGACATATTGTACTTCATGATAGTGGTAAAATTTCTTTGATATCACATGCGTTTATATGTGAAAAAATCGGAAATTTGGCGAAAATTTTGCAATTTTCAAACTTTGAATTTTCATGCCCTTAAATCAGAGAAATATGTCACACAAAATACTTAATAAATAACATTTCCCACATGTCTACTTTACATCAGCACAATTTTGGAACCAAAATTTTTTTTTGTTAGGGAGCTATAAGGGTTAAAAGTTGACCAGCGATTTCTCATTTTTCCAACAAAATTTACAAAAACATTTTTTTAGGGACCACATCATATTTGAAGTCACTTTGAGGGGTCTTTATGACAGAAAATACCCAAAAGTGACACCGTTCTAAAAACTGCACCCCTCAAGGTGCTCAAAACCACATTGAAGAACTTTATTAACCCTTCAGGTGCTTCACAGGAATTTTTGGAATGTGGAAGAAAAAAATTAACATTTAACTTTTTTCACAAAAATGTTGCTTTAGACCCAATTTTTTTTATTTTCACAGGGGTAACAGGAAAAAATGGACCCCAAAATTTTTTGTGCAATTTCTCTTGAGCGTGCTGATACCCCATATGTGAGGGAAAACCACTGTTTGGGCGCACGGCAGGGCTCGGAAATGAAGGAGCGCCATTAGACTTTTTGAATGTAAAATTTGTCTGAATAATTAGCAGACACCATGTTGCGTTTGGAGAGCTCCTGATGTGACTAAACAGTGGAAACCCCCCACAAGTGACACCATTTTGGAAACTAGACCCCTTAGGGAACATATCTAGATGTGTGGTGAGCACCTTGAACCCCAAGGTGCTTCACAGAAGTTTATAATATTGAGCTGTAAAAATAAAATTTTCACATTTTTCCCACAAAAACGTTTTTCATCCCTTAATTTTCCATTATCATAATGGTAATAGGATAAATTGCACCATGAAATTTGTTGTGCAATTTCTCCTGAACACGCCGATACCCCATATGTGGGGGAAAACCACTGTTTGGGCGCACTGCAGGGTTTGGAAGGGAAGGAGCGCCATTTGACTTTTTGAATGTAAAATTTGTCTGAATAATTAGCAGACGCCATGTTGTGTTTGGAGAGCCTCTGATGTTCCTAAACAGTGGAAACCCCCCACAAGTGACACCATTTTGGAAACTAGACCCCGTAGGGAACTTATCTAGATGTGTGGTGAGCACCTTGAACCCCAACGTGCTTCACAGAAGTTTATAATAATCAGCTGTAAAAATAAAATTTTCACATTTTTCCCGCAAAAAACATTTTTCATCCCTTAATTTTGCATTATCATAAGGGTAATAGGATAAATTGCACCATGAAATTTGTTGTGCAATTTCTCCTGAACACGCCGATACCCCATATGTGGAGGCAAACCACTGTTTGGGTGCACGGCAGGGCTCGGAAGGGAAGGAGCGCCATTTGACTTTTTGAATGTAAAATTTGTTTGAATAATTAGCGGACGCCATGTTGCAATTGGGGAGCCCCTGATGTGCCTAAACAGTGGAAACCCCCCACAAGTGACACCATTTTGGAAACTAGACCCCTTAGGGAACTTATCTAGATATGTGGTGAGCGCCTTGCACCCCCAGCTGCTTCACAGAAGTTTATAATATTGAGCCATAAAAATAAAATTTTCACATTTTTCCCACAAAAAATGTTTTCCTTTCCCTAATTTTGTACTATCATAAGGGTAACAGGATAAATTGCACCATGAAATATGTTGTTCAATTTCTCCTGAACACGCCGATACCCCATATGTGGGGGAAAACCACTGCTTTGGTGTACGGCAGGGTTCGGAAGAGAAAGGAGCGCTATGTTGGCTGGGATAGGCAGCAGACACCGTGTCACATTTGAAGAGTCGCTGACATGCAGAAACAGCAGAAACCCCCACAAGTGACCCCATTTTATAAACTACACCTCTCAAGGAATTCATCTAGGGAAGTAGTGAGTATTTTTTAATTTTTAAATTTATACCATTGGGCAGTGAAAAAAGCATAATTATATTTTTACCACAAAAAAATGTTTTACCCTCAGATTTTACATTTTCACACAGGGCAATGGGTAAAAATGGTGCCGAAATGTGTCACACAATTTCTTCTAAAAGTGGCAATACCCCATATGTGGCTGTATCGTACCACTCAGCCATATGGCGAGATCTGGGGGGGACAGAGTGCTATTTGACAATTGGAGAACAAATTATTGTAGAATAGGCATTTGGATTTGGGAGCACAAAATTTTTTGAATTTCTTTTGGGGGGCAAGGGCCATTTCGCTTTTCCAGAGCCTTTCTGCTACCAGTAACTTGTAAGTCCCTTATATTTTTAACAGATGACGGACCTGTAATTCAGATGAAACCCCTGCGGGATCCATTCACTGTAATGAGGCAGCAGAGTTACTCTGGACTCCGTCTGGCCTCTGTTTAGCGGTGTCCTTTTTTTCAGAAGTGCACAAAACTGTGGCCAACCGCACTTTTATGCACGCCTAAAACAAATGACACCGTGGGATCACAGGCCAGACGGCATCCACAGTGGCCTATATCTGCCTCATTACAGGGAATCTTCCGTCATGGGTTCCGGCTGAATCACATATTTCAGAGATTTACATGGAAACTCTGGCGTAAGTGCTCAGCGCAGAGCGCAGGATAAATGTGTGCCGAGCCAGATCTTTGGGAGACATAATAAACAAATCAGTAGCAGGTGAAGAATTGGTTTTATTTATTTTTTTACGCCGTTCCTAGTGTGATATAACTGATTAGATTACTTTATTCTTCGGGTCGGTGCAATTACAGAGATACCAGATTTATATCGGGTTTTTATGACTGACAGCTGTCACACACTAAGAGACGCTTTTTTTTTGCAAAATCTAGTTTTTGCATCGCCATATTTTGAGAGCTATAATTTTTCCATATTTCGGCCGACAGAGTCATGTGATGGCTTGTTTTTTGCGGGACGAGTTGACATTTTTATTGGTACCATTTGTGGGTACGTGACATTTTTTGATCGCTTTCTATTCCGTTTTTTTGGGAGGTAAAATTAACAAAAACCAACAATTCAGGAATTGTTTTTTGAGGTTTTTTTTTATGCCGTTCTGCGTGTGGTAAAAGTGATCAGGCAGCGTTATTCTTCGGGTCAGTACGTTTACAGCGATACTACACTTACTGTATATTTTTTTATGTTTTGGCGCTTTTACACAATAAAACAATTTTATAGAAAAAATATTTTTTTTGCATTGCTTTATTCTGAGAGGTATAACTTTTTTATTTTTTGGCTGATGGAGCTGTATAGCGGCTTGATTTTTGTGGAACAAGATGACTTTTTCAGCGGTACCATTTCTATTTCCATTTTGCTTTTTGATCGCATTTTTTTCCACTTTTTGTTTGGCGATATGAGGAAAAAGCATAGTTTTTTGCTCCGTTTTTTATTTATTTTTATTACGGTGTACACATAAGGAGTTAATTAGTGTGACAGTTTTATAGCTTGGGTTGTTTCGGACGCGGCAATACCAAATATGTGTACTTTTTTTATTTTTGCATAACTATATGGATTTATCGGTTTAATATTTTATTTACTTATTTTTATTTATTTTGTATTTTTTTTTAACAGTTTCAAAACATTTTTTTTTACTTTTTTTTACATTTTTACTTAGTCCCTGTATGGGACATTAATTTTTATTTTTCTGATCCCTGATCTCATGTAATGTAATAGACATATATTACATTATATGAGATCTTCACTGACTGTTTCACAGTCTCCTGTCTGGCATCAGCTACAGGCTGAAGCCAGACAGGAAGGACACCATATATGGCAGAGCTGGAGGCGGTCATGTGACCTCCAGCTGCCATAGCAACGCCAGGTCCTGAAAGCAATCAAGGGGTCGTCGGAGAGGTAAGTGGACGACCCCCTCTCCTCCTGCTGTCTCCTATATGCCGCGATCACTATAGATCGCAGCATATAGAAGACAGCAAAGGGTTAACATCACTGGGACCTGATCTAATCAGGTCCCGATGATGTTCCCTGTCAGAGCTAACGCTCTGCACCGCTCTCACAGCGCTTGCAGGACCCAGGGGGTCCTGAGCACTGCGAGACCACCCACCGTTTTTAAACGTCCGCGCTGCACAGAGCCCAGGCAGCGCGGACGTTTATCTACAGTGGGCGGTCGGGAAGCGGTTAAGTGGAAAGAGGAAGCAGCAGGTATGTGTTGTTTGGGCGGGAAAGTAGCTCTTCCTTATATAGACGAGCCAGTTCAACCTTTAAAAGAGCTTATCTCTAATGAAACTGATGAATCTCGCCTTTTTCTAAATAATATAAGAAAATACAACATGTGCTTTCATATGACGTCTTCTGGAGCAGATCAAATTGTCTCAATGCCAGGGTTTTGCCCGACCTTTACAATACAAGTATACCACCGTATCGGTTCTTTAATTCCTATGTCCATTTCGCAACCACAATTTTTACAAGTTTATTTCATAGGTGACGAAGAAGAACAAATTAACAGGCGTACTGAGTGCGTGCAAAGCGTAGATAGAAACATAGTTAAAAAATTACAACGAGTACTTCACAACCACAACATTTTGGTGCATGAATTTAAAACGGCTAGAGACAGAATGATCAATGACGATCATTTCAAAGTAGTGATTCACCCAGACCGTGTACCACGTGGTCAACATGAGAGACGATTCAATGCCCCTACTACTAATGAAATAGCTGCTGTAATAGTTAGTAGCGAACAAACTATGTCTCGGGACATCGTTGTGCAGCCGCGCAATGGCATGCTCACTATGATTCCCGATACACATAGATTCTATGACGCTCTCGAGTACCCAATAATTTTTTGGAAAGGACAAGAGGGGTACAGCATTGATATTCCTCAGATAAATCCAATTACCAAACAAGCAATGCCAAGCAAAAAGGTGTCCTGCAAAGATTTTTATGCCTTTCACTTGATGGTCCGTCACAGCGATTTTAATTTGATGCTTAAGTGTAGGCTCCTACTTCATCAGTTTCTGGTCGACATGTATGTAAAGATGGAAAGTGAGCGCTTAAGGTTCATTTCTTTAAATAAAAAAAAACTGCGCGCAGAAAATTAAATTCACTTGCAAGATGCAATAAGAAATGATGCGGATTTGGATCCAAATAACTTAGGTCAGATGGTGATTCTCCCGTCATCATTTGTAAATAGCCCGAGATACCTACACGAATATACACAAGATGCGTTCACATACGTACGTAATTATGGGAGGCCTGATTAATTTATTACAATGACTTGCAACCCCGCTTGGCCAGAAATCACCAAAGAGCTTATGGCTGGTCAAAATTCAACGGACAGACATGACTTAACAGCCGGAGTATTTAGAATAAAAGTACAGAAGTTGGTAGCTCTACTTACAAAAGGTAACATATTTGGTGATATGCAATGCTTCATGTACTCGATCGAGTGGCAAAAGCGAGGTTTGCCTCATGTGCACTTACTGCTGTGGTTAAAGGAAAAATTGCATCCGAACCAAATTGACGAAATCATATGTGCTGAGATACCAAACCCAGAAACTGATCAAAAGCTCTATGATACAGTGACAAAGAATATGATTCACGGGCCATGTGGTACATTCAATTCTTCATCGCCATGCATGAAGGAAGGAAAATGTACCAAAAAATATCCGAGGAAGCTTTTAAAAGATACTCAAACCAATGACAAAGGTTATCCTTTGTACAGGCGCAGAGCACCAGAGAATGATGGACGCACGACGATTATAAAAACCCGTAGAGGAACACAGGAAATATTGGTGGACAATAGCTGGGTGGTCCCATATTCTCCACTCTTATCAAAAAATGTTAATTCTCATTTAAATGTAGAGTTCTGTAATACGGTACAGGCGATAAAATATATTTGTAAATATATTAATAAGGGTAGCGACCAGGCTATTTTTAACATCCGCCAGCAAGGGAATGTTAACATTGACCCAAGAGATGAGGTGCAGACCTTTAGAACCGGCCGATATGTTAGTAGTAACGAAGCAGAGTGGCGGATCTTAGGTCTGCCTCTGCACGAGAGACACCCAACCGTCACTCATCTCGCGATTCATTTACCCAATGGCGAGAGGGTTTACTTTACGGAAAATAATTTTAGAGAGAGATTAGAAGCACCACCTAAAACTACACTAACTGCATTTTTCCTGTTGTGCCAAAGTGATACGTTTGCAAAAACATTACATTGACGTGCCTCGCTACTATACTTGGAATGTGGCACGGAAGCAATGGAAACGTCATTTACAAGGAACACCTGTCGATGGTTGGCCAGGTGTGAAGGCAGGAGACGCTCTAGGTCGCATTTACACGGTGCACGTTAGCAATTTTGAATGTTATTGCTTTCGTATGCTGCTGAATGTAATAAGGGGTCCAACCAACTTCTCGGATTTAAAAACATTTGAAGGTCAAGAACTTGCAACTTTTCGGCAGGTGTGTGAGAAGATGGGGTTGTTGGAAGATGATAACCACTGGGAAATCAAAGAGAGATTTATCACAAAATAGTAGGACGAGTTGAGAATGGTGAAGGCGGACTTTTTTTCCTTGATGCCCCGGGTGGTACAGGAAAAACTTTCTTGCTTAATTTACTTTTAGCAAAAATTCGTAGCGGTCATAACGTTGCATTAGCTGTGGCTTCCTCTGGAATTGCTGCAACATTGCTAAGCGGTGGACGGACGGCACATTCAGTCTTTAAATTACCTCTTAATCTGGTGAACGAAGAAACCCCATCGTGTAATATCAGCAAGAGCAGTGCCCGTGGCCTCCTGTTGCAACAGTGCAAACTAATCGTGTGGGACGAGTGCACAATGTCACAGAAACGCGCCATCGAAGTTCTTGATCGTTGTCTACAAGACTTACACAGTAAACAAACAATAATGGGTGGTGTGGTTGTTTTATTGGCTGGGGACTTTAGGCAAACTTTGCCTGTCATCGAGCGAGGCACTGCAGCAGACGGAATTAACGCATGTCTGAAATCCTCATATTTATGGACCAAAGTTGAAAAGTTGCACCTCACCACCAACATGCGTGTCCAGTTATTCAGTGATCTAGAGTCGGGTGCGTACGCTGAGAAACTGCTCGAGATCGGTGAAGGTCGAATCGAAACTGACGAAGAAGGTATGGTTCTATTCACTAACCAATTTTGTCATGTTGTGGATTCGGAAGACGCACTTATTGCTCAAGTTTTTCCAAATTTGCAACAAAACATCCACGATGAAAATTGGCTATGTGAAAGAACTATACTAGCACCAAGAAATGAAACAGTTGCGAAAATCAATAAAATTATCTTGGACCAAGTAACCAGCGATGCAACAACCTACAACTCCGACACAGTCATGTCATCTGAAGACTGTACGCGCTACCCCGTGGAGTTTCTTAACTCTTTGGAGCTATCCGGGGTCCCATCTCATAAGCTCGAATTAAAGGTCGGTATACCCGTTTTGTTAATGCGCAACTTGGACGCCCCGAGATTATGTAATGGCACTAGATTGCGAGTCACTGAACTAGGCAGGCACATTGTAAAGGCCACAATTTTAACTGGAGAAGCTAAGGGTGAAAATATTCTTATACCGCGCATCCCAATAATACCCAATAACTTACCCTTTAATTTCAAACGTTTGCAGTTCCCACTTAAAGTTGCATTTTCAATGACCATCAATAAATCGCAAGGGCAAACTTTGAAGGTAGCGGGGATACATTTAGGCACGCCCTGTTTTTCCCACGGTCAGCTATACGTAGCTTGCTCACGTGTTTCTAAATCGCAAAATCTACATATTTTCGCTGAACGAAAGAAATCAAATAACATAGTTTACAGGAGTATATTGCAGTAAAAACACATAGATAAATTACCTGCAGATGTCCATTATTCCAATTACATACTAATTCTTTACTAACACGAACAATATTAAATGCAAGTAACTTCAGTCCGACCTGTTTATTAATCAGTGTTTAGTAATCCGTTTGTGATGAAATTTGATATGGATAATTTCAAGCCTGGGGAAGGACATAGGGCTACATTTTATAAACACACCATACAGGCGAAGATTATATAAAACTGTAAACCTGATTGACTGACACAACTAGCGGTCAACGCACAGCCGAAACCACTGAACTTAGCATCTTGAAATTTGCAGATAGGTTCTATTATAGCTTAAATGAGCACTAAGAAAGGAATTTTGATAATTCCACCCTCAAGAGTTTCCCTCTTAATATTATAGGAGTTCAAAGATTGTATGGAATCAGTCAGTTTTGAAGTTAGACATCTGAAATTTTGGATGTACGAGTAACTAAATAAGATTATTTTTTTTTACTATTAAGATTATTTTTTTTTACTATTAAGATTTTTTTTTTTTTACTATTAAAATGATCTGTCACGAAATGTGAGCGAAGCCGCGGGTAAAAGCTAGTTATATTATATGTGGGTCTGTGAGGACATTATATTATATGTGGGTCTGTGGAGACATTATATTATATGTGGGTCTGTGGGGACATTATATTATATGTGGGTCTGTGAGGACATTATATTATATGTGGGTCTGTGAGGACATTATATTATATGTGGGTCTGTGGGGACATTATATTATAAGTGGGTCTGTGAGGACATTATGTTATATGTGGGTCTGTGGGGACATTATATTATATGTGGGTCTGTGGTAACATTATATTATATGTGGGTCTGTGAGGACATTATATTATATGTGGGTCTGTGTGGACATTATATTATATGTGGGTCTGTGAGGACATTATATTATATGTGGGTCTGTGGGAACATTATATTATATGTGGGTCTTTGGTGATATTTTATATGTGGGTCTGTAGGGTCATTATATTATATGTGGGGCTGTTGGGACATTATATTATATGTGGGTCGGTGGTAACATATTATATGTGGGTTTGTGGGGACATTATATTATATTTGGGTCTGTGAGGACATTATATTATATGTGGGTCTGTGGGGACAATATTTTATATGTGGGTCTGTGGGGACATTATATTATATGTGGGTCTGTGAGGACATTATATTATATGTGGGTCTGTGGTAACATTATATTATATGTGGGTCTGTGAGGACATTATATTATATGTGGGTCTGTGGGGACATTATATTATATGTGGGTTTGTGGGGACATTATATTATATGTGGGTCTGTGGGGACAATATATATGTGGGACTGTGGGACATATTATATGTGGTGCTGTGGGGACATTATATTATATTTGGGACTGTGGGACATTATATTATATGTGGGTCTGTGAGGACATTATATTATATGTGGATCTGTGAGGACATTATATTATATATGGGTCTATGAGGACATTATATTATATGTGGGTCTGTGGGGACATTATATTTATATGTGGGTCTGTGGGGACATTATATTATATGTGGGTCTGTTGTAACATATTATATGTGGGTCTGTGAGGACATTAAATTATATGTGGGTCTGTGAGGACATTATATTATATGTGGGTCTGTGAGGATATTATATTATATGTGGATCTGTGAGGGCATTATATTATATGTGGGTCTGTGAGGACATTATATTATATGTGGGTCTGTGGGGACATTTTATTATATGTGGGTCTGTGGTAACATTATATTATATGTGGGTCTGTGAGGACATATTATATGTGGGTCTGTGGTAACATATTATATGTGGGTCTGTGGGGACATTATATATGTGGGTCTGTGAGGACATTATATTATATGTGGGTCTGTGGGGACATTATATTATATGTGGGTCTGTGAGGACATTATATTATATGTGGGTCTGTGGGGACATTATATTATATGTGGGTCTGTGGTAACATATTATATGTGGGTCTGTGGGGACATTATATTATATGTGGGTCTGTGGGGACATTATATTATATGTGGGTCTGTGGGAACATTATATTATATGTGGGTCTTTGGTGACATTATATTATATGTGGGTCTGTGGGGACATTATATTTATATGTGGGTCTGTGGGGACATTATATTATATGTGGGTCTGTGGTAACATATTATATGTGGGTCTGTGAGGACATTAAATTATATGTGGGTCTGTGAGGACATTATATTATATGTGGGTCTGTGAGGATATTATATTATATGTGGATCTGTGAGGACATTATATTATATGTGGGTCTGTGAGGACATTATATTATATGTGGGTCTGTGGGGACATTATATTATATGTGGGTCTGTGGTAACATTATATTATATGTGGGTCTGTGGGGACATTATATATGTGGGTCTGTGAGGACATTATATTATATGTGGGTCTGTGTGGACATTATATTATATGTGGGTCTGTGAGGACATTATATTATATGTGGGTCTGTGGGGACATTATATTATATGTGGGTCTGTGAGGACATTATATTATATGTGGGTCTGTGGGGACATTATATTATATGTGGGTCTGTGGTAACATATTATATGTGGGTCTGTGGGGACATTATATTATATGTGGGTCTGTGGGGACATTATATTATATGTGGGTCTGTGGGGACATTATATTATATGTGGGTCTGTGGGAACATTATATTATATGTGGGTCTTTGGTGACATTATATTATATGTGCGTCTGTGGGGACATTATATTATATGTGGGTCTGTGGTAACATTATATTATGTATGGGTCTGTGTGGTCATTATATTATATGTGGGTCTGGGGTAACATTATATTATATGTGGGTCTGTGGGAACATTATATTATATGTGGGTCTGTGGTAACATTATATTATATGTGGGTCTGTGGTAACATTATAATATATGTGGGTCTGTGGGGTGATTATATTATATGTGGGTCTGTGGTAACATTATATTATATGTGGGTCTGTGGGAACATTATATTATATGTGGGTCTGTGGGAACATTATATTATATGTGGGTCTTTGGTGCCATTATATTATATGTGGGTCTGTGGGGTCAATATATTATATGTGGGTCTGTGGGGACATTATATTATTTATGGGTCTGTGGGGACATTATATTATATGTGGAACTGTGGGGACATTATATTATATGTGGGTTTGTGGTAACATTATATTATATGTGGGTCTTTGGGAACATTATATTACAGTGCTGGCCAAAAGTATTGGCACCCCTGCAATTCTGTCAGATAATACTCAGTTTCTTCCTGAAAATGATTGCAATCACAAATTCTTTGGTATTATTATCTTCATTTAATTTGTCTTCAATGAAAAAAACACAAAAAGAATTGTCCTAAAGCCAAATTGGATATAATTCCACACCAAACCTAAAAAAGGTGGTGGACAAAAGTATTGGCACCGTTTGAAAAATCATGTGATGCTTCTCTAATTCGTGTAATTAACAGCACCTGTAACTTACCTGTGGCACCTAACAGGTGTTGGCATTAACTAAATCACACTTGCAGCCAGTTAACATGGATTAAAGTTGACTCAACCTCTGTCCTGTGTCCTTGTGTGTACCACATTGAGCATGGAGAAAAGAAAGAAGACCAAAGAACTGTTTGAGGACTTGAGAAACCAAATTGTGAGGAAGCATGAGCAATCTCAAGGCTACAAGTCCATCTCCAAAGACCTGAATGTTCCTGTGTCTTCCGTGCGCAGTGTCATCAAGAAGTTTAAAGCCCATGGCACTGTGGCTAACCTCCCTAGATGTGGACGGAAAAGAAAAATTGACGAGAGATTTCAACGCAAGATTGTGCGGATGGTGGATAAAGAACCTCGACTAACATCCAAACAAGTTCAAGCTGCCCTGCAGTCCGAGGGTACAACAGTGTCAACCCGTACTATCCGTCGGCGTCTGAATGAAAAGGGACTGTATGGTAGGATACCCAGGAAGACCCCACTTCTTACCCCGAGACATAAAAAAGTCAGGCTGGAGTTTGCCAAAACTTACCTGAGAAAGCCTAAAACGTTTTGGAAGAATGTTCTCTGGTCAGATGAGACAAAAGTAGAGCTTTTTGGGAAAAAGCATCAACATAGAGTGTACAGGAAAAAAAAAGAGGCATTCAAAGAAAAGAACACGGTCCCTACAGTCAAACATGGCGGAGGTTCCCTGATGTTTTGGGGTTGCTTTGCTGCCTCTGGCACTGGACTGCTTGACTGTGTGCATGGCATTATGAAGTCTGAAGACTACCAACAAATTTTACAGCATAATGTAGGGCCCAGTGTGAGAGGTCATGGGTCTTCCAGCAGGACAATGACCCAAAACACACTTCCAAAAGCACTATAAAATGGTTTGAGAGAAAGCACTGGAGACTTCTAAGGTGGCCAGCAATGAGTCCAGACCTGAATCCCATAGAACACCTGTGGAGAGATCTCAAAATGGCAGTTTGGAGAAGGCACCCTTCAAATATCAGGGACCTGGAGCAGTTTGCCAAAGAAGAATGGTCTACAATTCCAGCAGAGCATTGTAAGAAACTCATTGATGGTTACCGGAAGCGGTTGTTCGCAGTTATTTTGGCTAAAGGTTGTGCAACCAAGTATTAGGCTGAGGGTGCCAATACTTTTGTCCGGCCCTTTTTTGGAGTTTTGTGTGAAATGATCCATGATTTGATTTTTGCTTCATTCTCTTTTGTGTTTTTTCCTTGCAAGCAAATTAAATGAAGATAATACCAAAGAATTTGTGATTGCAATCATTTTCAGGAAGAAACTGAGTATTATCTGACAGAATTGCAGGGGTGCCAATACTTTTGGCCAGCACTGTATATGTGGGTCTTTGGTGACATTATATTATATGTGGGTCTGTGGGGACATTATATTATATGTGGGTCTGTGGGGTAATTATTTTATTTGTGGGTTTTGGTAACATTATATTATATGTGAGTCTGTGGGGTCATTATATTATTTGTGGGTCTGTGGTAACATTATATTATATGTGAGTCTGTGGGATCATTATATTATACTAGATGGTGGCACGATTCTAACACATCGGGTATTCTAAAATATGTATGCGGCCGACCGGGTGCATACAGCAGAGCGGTGTTTAAATCTTGCGCCAAAATCGCTGATTGGTCGCGGCCGGCAACCGCGACCAATCAGCAAAGCAGTGTTTAAATTTGGCGGCCATATCGGTGATTGGTCGCAGGCGGCGGCCACGACCAATCTGCAAACCGTGTTAGTGAGGACTGGAGAGCGTGTTTAAATTTGGCAGCAAAATCGCTGATTGGTCGTGGCCGGCAACCGTGACCAATCAGCAAAGCGGTGTTAAAATTTGGCGCCTATATCGCTGATTGTTCACGGCCGGTGGTCGCGACTAATCAGCAGAGCGGCGTTTAAATTTGGCTCCAATAATGCTGATTGGTCGCTGCCAGCGAACGCGACCAATCAGCAGAGCGGTATTTAAATTTGGCGCCAATAATGGTGATTGTTCATGGCCGCGACCAATCAGCAGAGCGGTGTTTAAATTTGGCGCCAATAATGCTGATTAATCGCGACCGGCAACCGCGACCAATCAGCAGAGCGGTGTTTAAATTTTGCGCCAATATCGCTGTTTGGTCGCGGCCGGCCACCGCGACCAATCAGCAAAGCGATGTTTAAATTTGGCGCCAATAATGCTGATTAGTCGCGGCCGGCCACCGCGACCAATAAGCAAAGCGGTGTTTAAATTTGGCGCCAATAATGCTGATTGATCAAGTTCGGCGACCGCGACCAATCAGCAGAGCGGTGTTTAAATTTGGCGCCAATATCGCTGTTTGGTCGCGGCCAGCCACCGCGACCAATCAGCAAAGCGGTGTTTAAATTTGGCGCCAATATCGCTGCTTGGTCGCGGCCGGCCACCGCGACCAATAAGCAAAGCGGTGTTTAAATTTGGCGCCAATAATGCTGATTGGTCAAGTTCGGCGACCGCGAGCAATCAGCAGAGTAGTGTTTAAATTTGGCGCCAATACTGCTGATTGGTGAACCACCAAACAATGAGGAGGGCACCATCTAATAAACGGGATCTACCTGCAGCATCTCATAAAATAGTAAGTATGAAAACAGCAAAAAGAAGAGATGCAAACTAGCAGTGATCACCCAAATAGTCAAAAAGTAACCAAATAATTATCAATAACAACAAAGATCCATAAAAATATATCAATTTATTGAATACAAATAATTCCTGACACATATACACAAAATGACAAACCGACAAACAAATAAAATACCATTAAAAATAGTATAGTATAGTATAGTATTTTCATAAATACTGCTGATTGGTCGCGGCCGGCGACCGCGACCAATCAGCAGAGCGGGGTTTAAATTTGGCGCCAATATTGCTGATTGTTTGCGGGTGGCGGCCACGACCAATCAGCGAACCGTGTTAGTGAGGACTGGAGAGTGTGTTTAAATTTGGCGCCAAAATCGCTGATTGGTCGCTGCCAGCGACCGCGACCAATCAGCAGAGCAGTGTTTAAATTTGGCGCCAATGTCGCTGATTGGTCGCAGCTGGCGGTCGTGACCAATCAGCAGAGCGGTGTTTAAATTTGGCGCCAATATCGCTGATTGGTCGCAGCTGGCGGTCGCGACCAATCAGCAGAGGGGTGTTTAAATTTGGCGCCAATATTGCTGATTGGTCGCGGTCGCCGGCCGCGACCAATCAGCAGAGCGTTTTTTAAATTTGTCGCCAATCTCGCTGATTTGTCGCGGCTGGTGGCCGCCACCAATCAGCAGAGCGGTGTTTAAATTTGGCGCCAATCTCGCTGATTGGTCGCGGGCAGCGTCCACGACCAATCAGCACAGCAGTGTTTAAATGTGGCGCCAAAATTGCTGATTGGTAGCGGGCAGCGTCCGCGACCAATCAGCACAGCAGTGTTTAAATGTGGCGCTAAAATCAGCACATCAGTGTTTAACCCCTTAAGCCCCGAGGGTGGTTTGCACGTTAATGACCAGGCCAATTTTTACAATTCTGACCACTGTCAATTTATGAGGTAATTACTCTGGAACGCTTCAACGGGTCCCCCTGATTCTGAGATTGTTTTTTCGTGACATATTGTACTTCATGATTGTGGTAAAATTTCTTTTATATCACTTGCGTTTATTTGTGAAAAAAATGGAAATTTGGCGAAAATTTTGAAAATTTAGCAATTTTCAAAATTTAAATTTTTATGCCCTTAAATCAGAGAGATATGTCACGCAAAAGAGTTAATAAATAACATTTCCCACGTGTCTACTTTACATCAGCACAATTTTGGAACCAAAATTTTTTTTTGTTAGGAAGCTATAAGGGTTAAAAGTTGAGCAGCGATTTCTCATTTTTCCAACAAAATTTACAAAACCATCTTTTTAGGGACCACATCACATTTGAAGTCACTTTGAGAGGTCTTTATTAGAGATGAGCGTTGTTCTACTCGAACTGTTCGCCAATCTCAAATTCGAGCTGTTTTGGGCGGTGTTCGAGCCGTTCGGCGAACACGAACAATTTGATAAAAATTCGGCTGTTCGAGGTTATGTTCGATAACTGTTCGTGCACCAAAATCATAACTGGATTTTTTCTCAGTAATGATGAAAATTAATGTTAATACGCAGTTTGAGTGTACAGCGGGGTGGGGGGAGGGGCAGGGGATGGATCTCTGCAGGAACAATGAAGATCTCCATTTTTTTTTCTCTTTCCCGCATTTGCAGTGGGGAGGTGCAATCTGTCAGCCTATCAGCAGCGCACACACGGAGCGAAGTGCTTTTTTTCACACAAGCAAGGGCATGTGTCATTGGCAGTGTATGTCACATGTCCTTGCCCTATAAGACCAAGCCATTTTCCCCGTCGCCACCATTTTCTCACTGCTGCAGCTGCGTGTTAGACGGCACCGCTGTTGCTGTGTGCGCTATACCTTGTTAATTTCAAGCCAATTTTCGCACAAATATACAGATAGCTTGGGAGTAGGGAATAGTTGTGATTGCAGTCCTTTTAAGGACTAGGTTACAGCATTTCCTACGACTTTTATCAGGGAGGTCTGTGCTCTTAAATAGATAGGTTGTGGGAGTAAAGACTAATTGTAATTGGAGTCCTTTTCAGGACTAGGTTACATCAGTTCCTATCAGTTTTTGCCAGGCAGGTCTGTGCCAGTGCTGTGCAAGTTTTTTGCACAGCATTTGGCTGAATCTAGCAAAGCTAATCCTTTTTGGCCTATTGCAGAGTGTGTTAGTCAGTGGAGTAGCCTATCTGTGCTGCAAGATATACCACCTGTGTATAGAATACCAATTTTTTTACTGCACCTAGTGAAGTAAAATCTTTTGGGCATAGCATCATTCTATTAGTCCATCTATACTGACCTCCATCAGGTTGCAAATTAAAACTAATTTTTATCTGCATCTACAGTACCTCTGAAAAAATATTTGGGCTTCTAGCTGTGTGTGGGACTTGTTGTATTAGTCCATCTATACTGACCTCCATCAGGTTGCAAACTGAATATATTTTTTTCTGCATCTACCTCTGAAAAAATATTTGGGCTTCTAGCTGTGTGTGGGTCTTGTTCTATTAATCCATCTATACTGACCTCCATCAGGTTGCAAACTGAATATAATTTTTTTCTGCATCTAGCTCTGAAAAAATATTTGGCCTTCTAGCAGTGTGTCGGACTTTCTCTATTAGTCCATCTATACTGACCTCCATCAGGTTGCAAATTAAAAATAATTTGTATCTGCATCTACAGTACCTCTGAAAAAATATTTGGGCTTCTAGCTGTGTGTGGGACTTGTTGTATTAGTCCATCTATACTGACCTCCATCAGGTTGCAAATTAAAAATAATTTTTATCTGCATCTACAGTACCTCTGAAAAAATATTTGGGCTTCTAGCTGTGTGTGGGACTTGTTGTATTAGTCCATCTATACTGACCTCCATCAGGTTGCAAACTGAATATATTTTTTTCTGCATCTACCTCTGAAAAAATATTTGGGCTTCTAGCTGTGTGTGGGACTTGTTGTATTAGTCCATCTATACTGACCTCCATCAGGTTGCAAATTAAAAATAATTTGTATCTGCATCTACAGTACCTCTGAAAAAATATTTGGGCTTCTAGCTGTGTGTGGGACTTGTTGTATTAGTCCATCTATACTGAGCTCCATCAGGTTGCAAATTAAAAATAATTTTTATCTGCATCTACAGTACCTCTGAAAAAATATTTGGGCTTCTAGCTGTGTGTGGGACTTGTTGTATTAGTCCATCTATACTGACCTCCATCAGGTTGCAAACTGAATATATTTTTTTCTGCATCTACCTCTGAAAAAATATTTGGGCTTCTAGCTGTGTGTGGGACTTGTTGTATTAGTCCATCTATACTGACCTCCATCAGGTTGCAAATTAAAAATAATTTGTATCTGCATCTACAGTACCTCTGAAAAAATATTTGGGCTTCTAGCTGTGTGTGGGACTTGTTGTATTAGTCCATCTATACTGACCTCCATCAGGTTGCAAATTAAAAATAATTTTTATCTGCATCTACAGTACCTCTGAAAAAATATTTGGGCTTCTAGCTGTGTGTGGGACTTGTTGTATTAGTCCATCTATACTGACCTCCATCAGGTTGCAAATTAAAAATAATTTGTATCTGCATCTACAGTACCTCTGAAAAAATATTTGGGCTTCTAGCTGTGTGTGGGACTTGTTGTATTAGTCCATCTATACTGACCTCCATCAGGTTGCAAATTAAAAATAATTTTTATCTGCATCTACAGTACCTCTGAAAAAATATTTGGGCTTCTAGCTGTGTGTGGGACTTGTTGTATTAGTCCATCTATACTGACCTCCATCAGGTTGCAAACTGAATATATTTTTTTCTACATCTACCTCTGAAAAAATATTGGGCTTCTAGCTGTGTGTGGGTCTTGTTCTATTAATCCATCTATACTGACCTCCATCAGGTTGCAAACTGAATATAATTTTTTTCTGCATCTAGCTCTGAAAAAATATTTGGCCTTCTAGCAGTGTGTCGGACTTTCTCTATTAGTCCATCTATACTGACCTCCATCAGGTTGCAAACTGAATATATTTTTTTCTGCATCTAACCCAGCCAATAGTTTTGGCCTAATACCACAGTTTGGCCACTCAGCTCTGCTCGGTTACCATCCATTGTTTTTTTGTGCAAACAACTCCAGAGTTGTGAATTAGTTAACCACCAAAATGAGTGGAAAAAGGCCTGCTGCTGGTGGAAAGGGGAATAGGCGTGTTGGGAAGGGGAAAAAAGGTTGTGTCCGTGGGGTAGGTGTTAAAGCAACAGTAACATCTGCAGAAGAAAGACCATCTTCCAGCCAAAGTAAAATGTCTACTTCTTTTAGCGGACACTGTGATAAGATCCCTTTCTTACGGCCACGCCAATCGCTACAAATTACAGATGAGGCACAAAAACAGCAGGTGCTTCAACGGATATCAAGTGCTCCTTTAAGTGGGCTCTCCTCCACATCAACTTCAACATCACAAATACTCCAGTCCTCAAAGGTGTCACCCAAATCGCACTTGCTTCCTCACAGCTCCCAAATCTCCAGCTGCCCGTCTGAGTATGAGGTAGAACAGATGGTTGAGTCTGCAGAGCTGTTTACTCATACTATAGCCTGGGAATCAGAGGTCGACTCCAGCGCTTCTGTGAAACCAGACGAGGAAATGATCTGCACTGATGCCCAGAATCTTTATGAGTCGGATCCAGGACCAGACGCAGAAGGTTCTGACCATAATGTAGACCCTCATTCCCAAACTGTAACTCCTGTTGGTGGAGACAATGAGGAATACGATGATAAGACTCAAATACCTGATTGGAGCGACAACTTTAGTTTTTTGTCAGGGCAGGAACAGGTTGGCTCTGAGGACGACGGGTGTGATAACACACAGGGTGATGATGATGAGGTTGGAGATCCCACTTACTGTCAACCCACAGTCAGCCAAGAGATGAGGTCAGCAGAGGAGGTGGAGGAAGATGCTAGTGACGACGAGGTCAGGTTGCGCCTTCCTGGACAGAGACGTAGTACTGGAAGCACGTCAACAACTGCATCCTCAAACACAACTCTGCCTCTCACCACAAGTCGTGGTGGCTCTTCAGGTCGCATGGGTGCTAAGCCTTGCATAGCCTGGGCATTTTTTCAGATCGATAAAGATGACCCAACTCGTGTTATCTGTAACATTTGTCAGCAAAAGCTAAGTAGAGGCCAAAAAATACATAGTTTGAGTACTTCATGCATGAACCGGCACATGGACATGAAGCATAAGTTGCAGTGGGAAGCTCAGTGTGCTACAATGCGGCCTAGCCGGCCGGGCCAACCGCCGTCTGCCATATCTTGTGCATCCGCGGCCTCTTCATCCTCTGTGACTGGGGGGACAGCAGTCACACCTGTTTTGGGGCGCAGACCTGCCACCTCTTTACCCGCAACAGCCAGCGTGATTGGCAGGTCATCATTTTCTTTGGAGGTGGTAACAGCAGCTGGTGTTGAGCGCTGTCCGACATCGATAGCACCACCTTTGGATCAAGGCAACCTAACATGTCCACCTGCATCTTCCTCACAGACCGGCAGTTTGCCGGGGACACCCTTATCAACCCCGTCTAAGCACAATAGCCAGCCCTCGGTCCCTCAGATGTGGACAAGTAAAAGACCATTTCCTCCTAGCCATGAGAAAGCTAAGAGGTTGAATTTCACCATCTGCAAGCTCTTGGCTACAGAAATGCTGCCTTTCCGCCTGGTGGACACAGAGGATTTTCGAGACCTTATGTCCGTCGCAGTGCCCCAGTACCAGATGCCCAGTCGGCACTACTTCTCAAAGAAAGGTGTGCCTGCGCTCCACCAGCATGTCGCACACAACATCACCGCTTCTTTGAGAAACTCTGTGTGTGACAGGGTGCATTTCACCACAGACACTTGGACGAGTAGGCATGGACAGGGGCGTTGCAAGTCGCTGACTGGGCACTGGGTAACTATGGTGACAGCAGGACAAGGGGCTGCTGTCCAAGTCTTGCCGTCCCCACGAGTTGTGCGTCAATCCTCTTTATGTCAAAGTTCCTCCACTGCTTCTGCCTCCTCAACCTCCTCTCGGTCTTCCACCTGCACCCAAAGCCTGTCTGGTCATGCCACAAGCTTTCTAACTGCGCAGAAGGGATCCTGCACACCTCCTTACTATGCTGGCAGTAGGGCTCAACGTCATCAGGCGGTTTTTACATTGAAATGTCTGGGAAATGTGAGTCACACAGCTGAGGAGTTGTGGTCAGCTCTGGAGAACCAATTTCATGAATGGTTGTCTCCACTGGACCTGAAACCAGGGAAGGCCGTGTGCGACAATGCTGCAAACCTGGGTGCGGCCCTTCGCCGGGGCAATGTCACACACGTGCCTTGTATGGCTCACGTGTTGAACCTGGTTGTCCAGCAATTTTTAGCCCACTATCCCAGACTAGATGGCCTTCTGCAGAGGGCACGGTCGCTGTGTGCTCACTTCCGCCGTTCGCATCCCGCAGCTCAGCGACTTACATCTCTACAGAAGTCGTTGGGCCTGCCACTTCACCGGCTAAAATGCGATGTGCCTACCCGGTGGAATTCAACTCTGCACATGTTGCAGCGACTGTGGCAGCACCGACAAGCCCTGGTGCAATACGTTCTGACGTATAGCCTGGGCCAACGAGATTCAGAGGTGGGGCAAATCACGCTGGAGGAGTGGTCTCAGATCAGGGACCTATGCACCCTTCTGCACAGTTTTGAAATGGCGACGAAGATGTTTAGTGCTGACGATGCCATTATCAGCATGACTATTCCGGTGATTTACATGCTGGAGCACATGTTAAACAGAATTCGGAGTCAGGTGGTGGCACAAGAGGAGGTGGAGGAAGTAGAGGAGGAGGAGTTGTATGCGGAAGGGCTAACATCTGCAAGGTCCAGACGGTCGGCAGCACCAAGGCGGCAGGCATGTGAGGGTGGGGGAGATGGTTTTACCAGGGCGCATGGTAGCAGCCAAACTAGTGAGGAAGGTGCAGGAGCCCAGGAAGAAGTGGAGGACGAACTGATGGAAGACTCATCAGATGAGGGAGACCTTGATCACATTTCTGTTGTGCGAGGTTGGGGGGAGAGGACAGAGGAAGGAAGCATGATTGTTACCTCGCCACCAACACAACAGGGACTTGGTGCTCCTGGATGCGCAACACACATGAGTGCCTTCTTGCTGCACTACCTGCAACATGACCCTCGAATTGTGAGAATTAGAAATAATCCTGACTACTGGGTTGCCACACTGTTAGATCCCCGGTACAAAAGTAAATTTGCAGAAATTATTCCTGCCATAGAAAGGGATGCACGCATGCAGGAGTATCAGCAGAGACTGTTGCAGAATCTTACATGTGCTTTTCCACAAAATACCAGTGGTGCACGTAGTGAATCTCACAGTTCCAACTTGCCAACCGTGGGACCGTCAAGTGTTCAGCACTCAAACCGTAACAGAACCACAGTATCTGGTGGTAACATCAATTTTGCGGAATCATTTCACCACTTTTTTAGCCCATCCTTTGCAAGGCCACAGGAGACAAGAAGTCTGACACATAGTCAACGCCTAGAGACGATGGTACAGGAGTATCTCCAAGTAAACATTGAAGCCACGACTGTGTCACTGGACCCTTGCTCTTTTTGAGCTTCCAATCTGGATAAATGGCCGGAGCTAGCCACTTACGCCTTGGGGATCTTGTCATGCCCCGCAGCCAGCGTTCTGTCTGAACGTGTGTTCAGCGCTGCTGGTGGTGTGCTGACAGATAAGCGCACGCGGCTCTCCACTGATAATGTAGACAGACTCACGTTCATAAAGATGAACAAATCATGGATCCGAAACGACTTTTCTACCCCTGTGTCATCCTGGGGAGAGTAAAAGCTTGATGATTGTTTAAAATCAGCCTACCAACCGTTTTAAGCTTTCAAATTACTAATCATGTTTATCTGTATCTTGACTGGAAAATAATTTGGGCTTTGTAGCAGTGTGCAGCACTAATCCTATTAGGCCATCTATAATAAGCTCCACCAGATTTAAAATTAAAAATAATTTTTAGCTGCATCTAGCCCGGAAAATAATTTTGGGGCTCCGAGATGCGCAAGACACATAAGTGCCTTCTTGCTGCACTACCTGCAGCATGACCCTCATATTGTCAGAATTCGAAGTAATCATGACTACTGGGTTGCCACACTCTTAGATCCCCCAAACTTTTCGATCAACCTTTTCATTTTAATAAAGACCAAAAAAATGGTCATTTTTGAAATTATAAGCATTAGCAGGTTGTTAGAAACTGAAATCAAACAGTTTTCAACTCAAAACTTTATTCTAGGTGATGTTACATTTTCACATAGGACCCCTTGTTCGAAAGGAGCTTCTGAACTCTCTCGTCCATTGAATTTGTCAGGTTTTGGATGGTTTCTGCTTCAATTGTTTTGCATGAGGACAGAATACCCTCCCAGAGCTGTTGCTTAGATGTGAACTGCCTCCCGCCATCATAGACACTCCTTTTAATGATGCTCCAAAGGTTCTGAATGGGGTAGAGGTCAGGGGAGCATGGGGGTCACACCATAAGTTTGTCCCCTTTTATGCCCATATCAGCCAGAGATGCAGATGTTTTATGTGCAGCATGAGATGGTGCATTATCATGCAGAAAAATGATCTTGCTGTGAAATACACGGTTCTTCTTCTTGAACCATGGCAGGAAATGCTGTTTGAGAAAATCCACATACATTAAGGAGTTCATCTTTAGCGCCTTCAGGGATCCTAAAGGGGCCGACAATCTCTCTCCCCATGATTCCAGCCCAAAACATTACTCCACCTCCTCCTTGTTGGCGCTGTAGCCGTGTTTGCGTGGGGTGTCCATCAACCAGCCATCCTCCACTCTATCCATCTGGACCATCGAGCGCTGCACGGCACTCATCCGTGAACAAAACAGTTTTGAAATCAGTCTTCATGTAATGTTTGGCCCACTGGAGCCGTTTCTGCTTGTGTGAAGTGGATAGAGGAGGTCGACAGGATGGCGTATGCACAGCTGCAAACCTCTGAAGGACCCTGCATCTTGTTGTTCGGGGGACGTTGGAGGCACAAGCAGCTTCAAAAACTTGTCTGCTGCTATGACAAGGCTTTTTTGCCGCTGCTCTTTCAACCTGACGTAATTGCCTGTAGGAAAGAGTCCTCAATTTGCCCTTATCAGCACGCACACGTGTGTACTGTGAATCAGCTACATACTTCTTGATTGCCAAGACACTTCATCCTGATCATCGCACAATGTTGATTGTAGTCATGCCTTGACCTAAACACTCCACAATTTGTTGCTTCTCAGCAGCCGACACATCCTTTTTCTTTCCCATTTTGGCAGAAAATGTAGGCTGCTGAATAATGTGAGAGAGCCTTCTTAAGTAGTCTTGCCTTTCATTGGACACACCTGACAAACTAATTAGCACTGGTGTCTGCAATTGCTTACAGTGATATAAAGAGCCCTGACACACATCACCATCAATGAGTTTAACTGACAAACAAACAAATTCTTCCCTTATCACTCCTAAACACTTTTTGCATAATAATTTGGAACACAGTGTACATGTGCTTTTCCACAAAACACCAGTGGTTCACGTAGTGAATCTTACAGTTCTAACTTGCCAACCGTGGTCTGTATGGAGTTGTTCAATAAAGGGCCCAAAATTAAGATAACATAGATGGGAGAGGTCTCTATGAATAGGAATTCCTAAGTATTTGATACCCTGTGAGGGCCAGGCAAAGGGAAAGTTGGACTGGATGGAATCCTATATGGATTTGGGGAGGGAGACATCGAGGGCCTCAGACTTCGCTGCATTGATTTTAAAATTTGACCATGTAACAAAGTGATCTATTTCAGCCATAACAGCATGGATGGATATATGTGATTGAGTGATATATACTAGGACATCATCAGCAAATAGAGAGCACTTGTACTCGGTGCCTCCCACCTCAATCCACCTAATATTGGGGTTATGGCGAATTGATGAGAGCAGGTGCTCCGTCACTAGGATGTATAAGAGAGGGGACAGAGAACATCCCTGCCTTGTCCCATTGGTGATTGTGAAAGGTGATGAAAATGTTCTGACGCGCCCCCTGGGCCTTGGGACACCCGGAGCCGGACCCTTTTTGGTGGATGCTGGTGGTTGTAGTCTCCGTGGCGGCAACCCGGTTCCGTGGCTCAGGGCGGTCAAACCAGTGGCGGAACTATTTATGTGGTTTTGATGTTTAAATGTCCGACTACGCCACCCGTGGATTGCGGTCAGAGTGAACCGCCGCTCCAGGGCAGACCGCTGAGGCTGGTGTTGTGGGTGCAGCAGAGCGTAGCATAACTCCCCACGGGAGGAGTATAGCCTCAGGGCAGTGTATGCGGAGGATGGGGGTGATGGTGCAGGGCAGCAGCAGTAATGACACGGAGTCAGTGATGCAGTCCAGGGCCTTTACTCACAGTTCTTATTATCCAGACCACGTCTGCAGGTAACGGCTGCCCACGTCGTACTGTGCTCACCAGGTGAGGGGCTCAGACAACTCCCAGATAACTTTGGAGCGCTTCACAGGACCCCCTTTGTGTGTCCTTTGTCTGGCCTTTCTTACCAACCCTTCTGTCCGGCTGCCTCGGGCCTCCTCTTGGTAAACTTGGCGCCAGTTTCCCTGACCCTATGTGGTGCCTTCCTAGCGGGTGTAGCGAGGGGCTGCGCCACATAAAATGTCACAGCCTCCTGTTTCTAGCTGAGAGTCGTTTCCTGCCTCCACTAGTTTCGGGGACCGGTCTCCCCCTTTGGCCTGACCCCTCCACGCAGGTGGATTCTGGCGTGCGGTGGCGACTCGCCCGTCCGCACCCCTGAGATCCCTTCGTTCCTCGTTCCTGGAGCCTTCTCCGCTCCTCTTCCTTCCTTCTCCCTCTTCCAGGCCTGGGCCTCTGTTACTAGGCCCGCCTCCGGAGCAGAGCTCATGCAGAGCCCCTGCTCCCTGCCACTTCTGCTCAGACTTCTCTGCACTGAACTAAGATGGTGCCCACCTTTTATACTCCCTTCTCAATGCACCCAGGAACTGCTTCCTCCCTGCTCCTGCACTACAGGGTTCCCCTTCCTCAGTGTTCCCTCCCCCCACTCCAGCCAGGGACAGGGACTGTCGTGCCCATCTCAGGGGCATATTGGTCGCCCTGCCCCACGGCAATGTGGTGTAATGCATGCAGGTGTCGGGTCCTGATCCACACTACATCCTTACCTGAGAGTGATATATCACACCTCTGGGTGAGGTGCAATACCTCTGTAGCAACCGAGCCCTCAGGGTGCTACAGTTCCATTTATCTTCAGCCTAGGTGACGTATTGCGATACAGGGCCGTGATTTTGGCTATAAAAGGGTCCCCTAGACCCCTACCCCAAGCTTTTTAAGAGAATCATATATGGCGTGCCAGGAGACTCTATGGAATGCTTTCTCAGCATCCAACGAGAGTATCTAATTACAAATTTTTAACTGCATCTAGCCCAGGAAATACTTTGTGCCTAGTAGCAGGGTCTGCTAGTCAGCGGATTATCCCGGCTGTTAAGCAAGCTACACCACCTGTAGTTTGGACACTTCATTTTTTCAAAGGAAATGCTTCGGGACCACGGGATACTCAGTGAAGAGCATCAGGAGGCACCCCAAGGCATAGGGGCTGGGACTGGCAGTAGGATGCCTTGCGGTGGACAGCCGAGCTCGATCCTTATAAAAGCTTTTTAACTGCAGCAGCTTTAGTGGACGCTACTGGAGCTGGAATTACGCGGCTGCTGGCATGAGACTTGCCCTCCAATAGATCCTTGTAAATGGATTTAAAGTGTATTCATTCAAATTAGAGAGACAATTTAAATTAAAAAGCTTAGAGCTGCCTCCACCACAGGGGGGCTCTCTCGACCCACCAGCGGACAGGCACCAGTATTGGGAGAGGGGGGCTGGCCATCAGGGTTCACCGCGGCTCTGGCACAAACCCGGCGACACGGAGGTGGCACGGGCAGGAGCGGACTGGCCGTGTCGGCTTCTCACTTTTTGGATTTTAGAAGGGCATGACATGCCTATATCTGTGTCTCCCCCTCCTTTTACTCCTCCACCTCTTTTATTTTCGCATGACTATATGTACTTGTCACTTTTCCATGTGTTAGTTATGTCTTCTGAGCAGTTTGTCAGCTTTTGGACACCTTTGAAGGTGTTTTCTATGTGTTTCTATGTGTTTTTGTTTGCCTGCCATTGGTTTTAACGGTGTTCGAAGGTGTTCGACGAACAGTTCGACGAACAGTTCGGCGAACACACGGGTGTTCGACGAACCGAACCGAACTCGAACACTACGGGGGTGGCTCAACACTAGTCTTTATGACAGAAAATACCCAAAAGTGACACCATTCTAAAAACTGCTCCCCTCAAGGTGCTCAAAACCACATTCAAGAACTTTATTAACCCTTCAGGTGCTTCACAGGAATTTTTTGAATGTGGAAGAAAAAAATGAACATTTAACTTTTTTCACAAAAATGTTACTTTAGACCCATTTTTTTTTATTTTCACAGGGGTAACAAGAAAAAATGGACCCCAAAATTTGTTGTGCAATTTACCCTGGGCACGCAGATACCCAATATGTGGGGAAAAAACACTGTTTGGGCGCACGGCAGGGCTCAGAAGGGAAGGAGCGTCATTTGACTTTTTGATTGTAAAATTTGCTTGAATAATTAGCGGACGCCATGTTGTGTTTGGAGAGCCCCAGTGTGCCCAAACATTGGAGCTCCCCCATAAGTGACCCCATTTTGGAAACTAGACCCCCCAAGGCACCTATCTAGATGCATAGTGAGCACTTGGAACCCCCAGGTGCTTCACAAATTGATTTGTAAAAATGAAAAAGTGAAAAAAAAAACACTTTTTCATATTTATGAATCAATTTGTGAAACACCTGGGGGTTCCAAGTGCTCACTATGCATCTAGATAGGTGCCTTGGGGGGTCTAGTTTCCAAAATGGGGTCACTTGTGGGGGAGCTCCAATGTTTGGGCACACAGGGACTCTCCAAAAGCAACATGGTATCCGCTAACAAATTGTCGGCTCAAATTGTTAGCGGACATCATGTTTCATTTGGAGAGCCCCTGTGTGCCCAAACATTGGAGCTCCCCCACAAGTGACCCCATTTTGGAAACTAGACCCCCCAAGGCACCTATCTAGATGCATAGTGAGCACTTGGAACCCCCAGGTACTTCACAAATTGATTCGTAAAAATGAAAAAGTGAAAAAAAAAAGCATTGTTTTTTGCTTCGTTTTTTTTTTTTTTTTTTTACCGTGTTCACTGAATGAGTTAACTAGTGGGACAGTTTTATAGGTCAGGTTGTTCCGGACGCGGCGATACCAAATATGTGTACTTTTTTTTTTTTTTTTTTTTTTTTATAATAATATTTATTGATGGGTACATTATATTTTTATTTTTGGTGGATTATTTTTTTTTTTTTTTTTATATATTTTTGCAATTTTTTTTTTTTTTTTCACTTTCTGACAGTTTTTATATTTTATTACTTTGTCCCACTCTGGGACTTTCACTTTTTTTTCTCTGATCGCCTGCATGGCACTGGAATGAAGCACCATCCCTGTGTCATGCAGGCTCTCAGCGCTGGACAGGGAGAAGATTGTTTGGAGATGCACTGCGCATGTCCAAACAATCTTCCTGCTGTCTGGTGACCCGGATGTTGTCATGACGACATCGGGTCGTCATGGAAACACCCGGGAAGCCTTTGCAGACAGCGCTGGAAGCCGGAAGAGGAGGTGAGTATCTGCGATCACCTCCCCTTCCCCCCGCAATGCTGCTATCGACTTCGATCGACTTCGATCGCAGCATCGTGGGGGTTAATGTGCTGGGAGCGGTGCAGGACCGCTCCCTGCACATAGTATCGGGTGTCAGCTGTGAAAATCAGCTGACACCCGGCGGCGATCACGCCCGCACAGCCTGTGTGCGCGCACGCGATCGCCATGACGTACTAATACAGGTCTGGCTCTTAAGTCCCAGGGCACAGATGCGTATTAGTACGTCAGATGTTGTTAAGGGGTTAAATGTGGCTCCAAGATCGCTGATTGGACGCGTGCAGTGGCCGCGACCAATCTGCACAGCGGTTTTAACTTTTGCGCCAAGATCACTGATTGGTCGCGGCAGGAGAGCGCGACCAATCAGCGAATCGTATTGGTGAGGACCGGGGAGCGGAATCGTATTGGTGAGGACCGGGGAGCGTCGCTGTTTGTGCGGGTACTTCCGCTGCGAGAAGCCGGGAGATGAGCGACTGCTCGCAGCAGAAGTGTCCCGACCCGCAGCGCCGCTCCCCGGTCCTCCCTTGACACCCTAGCCGCATGGATGTCAGCGCCGCTGCCTGTGCGGCTACTTCCGCTGCAAGAAGCCGGGAGATGAGTGGCTGCTCGCAGCAGAAGTATCCCGACCCGCAGCTCCGCTCCCCGGTTCTCCCTTGACACCCTAGCCGCATGGAGGTCAGCAGCGCCGGCGGTCGAGGTCCTTCTGCTGCTATCGGCCGGGAGATGAGCGCCTTGCGCCGGTCATCTCCCTGCTGCATCTCTGTCCCGCAGATGAGCCGCTAACGGCCGCCATCTTTTTTCAGAAATCCCGCGGCGCTGATTGGCCGCTGCCAGACCAATGAGCGACGCGGGATTTCCTGCACAGACAGAAAGACAGACAGACGGGATAAGACGATTATATATATAGATGTGTCCTGTGTGGTGTAGTATATAGAGGATCTGTCAGCTCTCCTGTGTGGTATAGTATATAGAGGATCGGTCAGCTCTCCTATGTGGTATAGTATATAGAGGATCTGTCAGCTCTCCTGTGTGGTGTAGTATATACAGGATATATAATTTCTCCTGTGTGGTGTATTATATAGAGAATGTGTCCTGTGTGGTGTAGTATATAGAGGATCTGTCAGCTCTCCTGTGTGGTGTAGTATATAGAGGATCAGTCAGCTCTCCTATGTGGTATAGTATATAGAGGATCTGTCAGCTCTCCTGTGTGGTGTAGTATATAGTGGATCTGTCAGCTCTCCTGTGTGGTGTAGTATATAGAGGATCTGTCAGTTCTCGTGTGTGGTGTAGTATATACAGGATCTGTCAGCTCTCCTGTGTGGTGTAGTATATAGGTAGTTAATAGAGGATCTGTCAGCTCTCCTGTGTGGTGTAGTATATAGAGGATCAGTCAGCTCTCCTATGTGGTATAGTATATACAGGATCTGTCAGCTCTCCTGTGTGGTGTAGTATATAGAGGATCTGTCAGCTCTCCTGTGTGGTGTAGTATATAGAGGATCTGTCAGCTCTCCTGTGTGGTGTAGTATATAGAGGATCTGTCAGCTCTCCTGTGTGGTGTAGTATGTAGAGGATCTGTCCGCTCTCCTGTGTGGTGCAGTATGGAGGATCTGTCAGCTCTCCTGCGTGGTGTAGTATATAGGTAATTAATAGATGATCTGTCAGCTCTCCTATGTGGTATAGTATATAGAGGATCTGTCAGTTCTCCTGTGTGGTGTAGTATATAGAGGATCTGTCAGCTCTCCTGTGTGATGTAGTATATAGAGGATCTGTCAGCTCTCCTGTGTGGTGTAGTATATAGAGGATCTGTCAGCTCTCCTGTGTGGTGTAGTATATACAGGATCTGTCAGCTCTCCTGTGTGGTGTATTACATAGAGGATCTGTCAGCTCTCCTGTGTGGTGAAGTATAAAGAGGATCTGTCAGCTCTCCTGTGTGGTGTAGTATATAGAGGATCTGTCAGCTCTCCCGTGTGGTGTGGTATATAGAGGATCTGTCAGCTCTCCTGTGTGGTGTATTACATAGAGGATCTGTCAGCTCTCCTGTGTGGTGAAGTATATAGAGGATCTGTCAGCTCTCCTGTGTGGTGTAGTATATAGAGGATCTGTCAGCTCTCCCGTGTGGTGTAGTATATAGAGGATCTGTCAGCTCTCCTGTGTGGTGTAGTATATAGAGGATCTGTCCGCTCTCCTGTGTGGTGCAGTATAGAGGATCTGTCAGCTCTCCTGCGTGGTGTAGTATATAGGTAGTTAATAGAGGATCTGTCAGCTCTCCTATATGGTATAGTATATAGAGGATCTGTCAGCTCTCCTGTGTGGTGTAGTATATAGAGGATCTGTCAGCTCTCCTGTGTGGTGTAGTATATAGAGGATCTGTCAGCGCTCCTGTGTGGTCTAGTATATAGAGGATCTGTCAGCTCTCCTGTGGGGTGCAGTATAGAGGATCTGTCAGCTCTCCTGTGTTGTGTAGTATAGAGGATCTGTCAGCTCTCCTGTGTTGTGTAGTATATAGAGGATCTGTCAGTTCTCCTGTGTTGTGTAGTATATAGAGGATCTGTCAGCTCTCCTGTGTTGTGTAGTATAGAGGATCTGTCAGCTCTCCTGCGTGGTGTAGTATATAGGTAGTTAATAGAGGATCTGTCAGCTCTCCTATATGGTATAGTATTTAGAGGATCTGTCAGCTCTCCTGTGTGGTGTAGTATATAGAGGATCTGTCAGCTCTCCTGTGTGGTGTAGTATATAGAGGATCTGTCAGCGCTCCTGTGTGGTCTAGTATATAGAGGATCTGTCAGCTCTCCTGTGGGGTGCAGTATAGAGGATCTGTCAGCTCTCCTGTGTTGTGTAGTATAGAGGATCTGTCAGTTCTCCTGTGTTGTGTAGTATATAGAGGATCTGTCAGCTCTCCTGTGTTGTGTAGTATAGAGGATCTGTCAGCTCTCCTGTGTTGTGTAGTATAGAGGATCTGTCAGCTCTCCTGTGTTGTGTAGTATATACTGTATCTCCTGCTGACGATTCTCCTGCTGCCTGTGACGTCACATTGAAAGAGCAGCTCCTACTCTTTCATCCTGCTCTGTCGGCGAAGCACCACTGCCGACGTCATTTAGAAGGAAAGCCAGCTCCCCGCTGCCTAGATGGGGGAAGTTGACTGTCAATCAGCAAGACTACTCAGCAGTGACACTTGTCAGACACTGCAGATTTCATGAAGAGGTGTGTACAGTGTCCATTTTAGGACATGATCAGATATCAAAGTCAAACATGAGAATAATGTCAGTTTGAGGCTAAATACCCTGTCTGAGAACTGACTTTAACATGTGACTTTGATATGTGACTTTGACATCTGACTTTTACAACTGATAATAATAAAAAAAAAGTTCACTGTACGATGCTGGGACTTGAACCCAAAACTCTGCCTAGAAGCCAGTACACCTACCATTGAGCTATACACTCAGTTGAAATAACTTAGGCATTCTATTTGGTTGTGATTTTCAGTGCAAATCTGTCTGAAACTCATTGGGACTTCTACACAGACCTCGTCCATGTTGAATTCAAATGATGTGTGACTTTGATATGTGACTCTGATATCTCACTTTTTTCAAACATCAGAATCAGAATCACAATGACTTTTAAACACCCTGAGTATTTTCAGGGTTGATCCCATAAGCCAAGAAAAACTACCAGTCCCTATCATTTGACCCTATGGTTGAAATTTAAAGCTTCAGGCTCATTTAGTGGAGCTTCTGGGTTCAAATCCCAGAAGCAGAAGAATATATATACAGTACAGTTGAAACAAGAAGTTTACATGTACTGTATGTAAATGCCTTAAAACATTATCTCTCTCTCATTATTCTGGCATTTGGCAAAATTAAAACTTATTGCGATCCTAATTGATCTAAAACGGGAAAGATTTATTCTGATTTCATGTCAGATATTGAGAAAAACATGCATATGTGTCTTTTTATATAGTGTATGTAAACTTCTGGTTTCAACTGTATATATATATATATATATATATATATATATATATATATATATATATATACAGTACAGACCAAAAGTTTGGACACACCTTCTCATTTTAAGATTTTTCTGTATTTTCATGACTAAGAAAATTGTACATTCACACTGAAGGCATCAAAACTATGAATTAACACATGTGGAATTATATACTTAACAAAAAAGTGTGAAACAACTGAAAATATGTCTTTTATTCTAGGTTCTTCAAAGTAGCCACCTTTTGCTTTGATGACTGCTTTGCACACTCTTGGCATTCTCTTGATGAGCTTCAAGAGGTAGTCACCGGAAATGGTTTTCACTTCACAGGTGTGCCCTGTCAGGTTTAATAAGTGGGATTTCTTGCCTTATAAATGGGGTTGGGACCATCAGTTGTGTTGTGCAGAAGTCTGGTGGATACACAGCTGATAGTCCTACTGAATAGACTGTTAGAATTTGTATTATGGCAAAAAAAGTAGCTAAGTAAAGAAAAACGAGTGGCCATCATTACTTTAAGAAATGAAGGTCAGTCAGTCCAAAAAATTGGGAAAACTTTGAAAGTGTCCCCAAGTGCAGTTGCAAAAACCATCAAGCGCTACAAAGAAACTGGCTCATATGAGGACCGCCCCTGGAAAAGAAGACCAAGAGTCACCTTTGTTTCTGAGGATAAGTTTGTCCGAGTCACCAGCTCAGAAATCGCAGGTTAACAGCAGCTCAGATTAGAGACCAGGTCAATGCCATACAGAGTTCTAGCAGCAGACACATCTCTACAACTACTGTTAAGAGGAGACTTTGTGCAGCAGGCCTTCATGGTAAAATAGCTGCTAGGAAACCACTGCTAAGGACAGGCAACAAGCAGAAGAGACTTGTTTGGGCTAAAGAACACAAGGAATGGACATTAGACCAGTGGAAATCTGTGCTTTGGTCTGATGAGTCCAAATTTGAGATCTTTGGTTCCAACCACAGTGTCTTTGTGCGACGCAGAAAAGGTGAACGGATGGACTCTACATGCCTTGTTCCCACCGTGAAGCATGGAGGAGGAGGTGTGATGGTGTGGGGGTGCTTTGCTGGTGACACTGTTGGGGATTTATTCAAAATTGAAGGCATACTGAACCAGCATGGCTACCTCAGCATCTTGCAGTGGCATGCTATTCCATCCGGTTTGCGTTTAGTTGGACCATCAGTTATTTTTCAACAGGACAATGACCCCAAACACACCTCCAGGCTGTGTAAGGGCTATTTTACCAAGAAGGAGAGTGATGGGGTGCTACGCCAGATGACCTGGTCTCCACAGTCACCAGACCTGAACCCAATCGAGATTGTTTGGGGTGAGCTGGACCGCAGAGTGAAGGCAAAAGGGCCAACAAGTGCTAAGCATCTCTGGGAACTCCTTCAAGATTGTTGGAAGACCATTTCCGGTGACTACCTCTTGAAGCTCATCAAGAGAATGCCAAGAGTGTGCAAAGCAGTCATCAAAGCAAAAGGTGGCTACTTTGAAGAACCTAGAATATAAGACATATTTTCAGTTGTTTCACACTTTTTTGTTAGCTATATAATTCCACATGTGTTAATTCATAGTTTTGATGCCTTCAGTGTGAATGTACAATTTTCATTGTCATAAAAATACAGAAAAACCTTTAAATGAGAAGGTGTGTCCAAACTTTTGGTCTGTACTGTATATATAGTACAGACCAAAAGTTTAGACACACCTTCTCATTTAGACTGTGTGCCCACGACGCGTTTTTAAGCGTTTCTGCAGCGGCAAAAACGCTGCAGAAACGCTAAAAAAAAGCATGGTAGAAGGCCTGCCATGTCCCCCAATGATAATCCGCATGTGCTATGCACATTCTGCGGAGATTTTCGCTGCGGATTATCATTGCGGAAAAAAACACAGCACTACCAATTATTTTGCGGAAGTGCTGCGTTTTCGCCGCCTTGACTTGCATTGCAATGCGCCAATTCCGCAAGACTGCATCTGTACTTGCGTAATTGGCGCGTTATAATGTGCGGATGCTACCCGGGTGTGGAGGACAGGAGACTCTCCTCCACACCCAGGTACCATTATAAAAGCTGTAAAAAAAAGAATAAAATAAAAAATAAAGATTATATTCACCTTCCGACGACCCCCGGACTCCTTCCCTGTGCTTGCCGATAGATGGCGCAGGACTGAAGGACCTGCGGTGACGTCACAGTCATGTGACGGCAGGTCCTTCAGTACAGCGTACCGCGGTCTGTCGGCAGCCAGCACAGGAGCGCAGCGAGTCTGCAGGGGCCATCGGAAGGTAAGTATAGGTTTATTTTTTATTTTTTAACATTCTCTCGGGTCACACTATATAAATCCATGCCGGTTGCATGGATTTATATAGTGTGACCGAGTTGTCAAGCACTTTCCAAGTGATGCTAAAATCGCTTGGAAAGCGCTTGACACCCGCATTCGGAAATGCAAGTGAAGAACGCTTCATTTCCGCATGTCCCTGGCAGGAAAACGCATGTACAATCCGCATGCGTTTTTTTCTGCCAGGGAGATGCAGAAACGCTCAGGAAAAAATCCTGAGCATTTCTGCATCGTGGGCACATAGCCTTAAAGATTTTTCTGTATTTTCATGACTTTGAAAATTGTACATTCACACTGAAGGCATCAAAACTATGAATTAACACATGTGGAATTATATACTTAACAAAAAAGTGTGAAACAACTGAAAATATGTTTTATATTCTAGGTTCTTCAAAGTAGCCACCTTTTGCTTTGATGACTGCTTTGCACACTCTTCGCATTCTCTTCATGAGCTTCATGAGGTAGTCACCGGAAATGGTCTTCCAACAATCTTGACGGAATTCCCAGAGATGCTTAGCACTTGTTGGCCCTTTTGCCTTCACTCTGCGGTCCAGCTCACCCCAAACCATCTCGATTGGGTTCAGGTCTGGTGACTGTGGAGGCCAGGTCATCTGGCGTAGCACCCCATGACTCTCCTTCTTGATCAAATAGCCCTTACACAGCCTGGAGGTGTGTTTGGGGTCATTGTCCTGTTGAAAAATAAATGATGGTCCAACTAAACTCAAACCGGATGGAATAGCATGCCGCTGCAAGATGAAGTGGTAGCCATGCTGGTTCAGTATACCTTCAATTTTGAATAAATCCCCAACAGTGTCACCAGCAAAGCACCCCCACACCATCACACCTCCTCCTCCATGCTTCACGGTGGGAACCAGGCACGTAGAGTCCATCCGTTCACCTTTTCTGCGTCGCACAAAGACACGGTGGTTGGAACCAAAGATCTCAAATTTGGACTCATCAGACCAAAGCACAGATTTCCACTGGTCTAATGTCCATTCCTTGTGTTCTTTAGCCCAAACAAGTCTCTTCTGCTT
The DNA here is from genome assembly GCF_046119375.1 of Phyllobates terribilis. Classification (NCBI taxonomy): domain Eukaryota; kingdom Metazoa; phylum Chordata; class Amphibia; order Anura; family Dendrobatidae; genus Phyllobates; species Phyllobates terribilis. The sequence continues at coordinate 91,439 of NW_027364307.1, forward strand.
GTTGCCTGCCCTTAGCAGTGGTTTCCTAGCAGCTATTTTACCATGAAGGCCTGCTGCACAAAGTCTCCTCTTAACAGTTGTTGTAGAGATGTGTCTGCTGCTAGAACTCTGTGTGGCATTGACCTGGTCTCTAATCTGAGCTGCTGTTAACCTGCAATTTCTGAGGCTGGTGACTCGGATAAACTTATCCTCAGAAGCAGAGGTGACTCTTGGTCTTCCTTTCCTGGGGCGGTCCTCATGTGAGCCAGTTTCTTTGTAGCGCTTGATGGTTTTTGCAACTGCACTTGGGGACACATTCAAAGTTTGCCCAATTTTTCAGACTGACTGACCTTCATTTCTTAAAGTAATGATGGCCACTCGTTTTTCTTTACTTAGAATTTGTATTATGGCAAGAAAAAAGCAGCTAACAGTCTATTCAGTAGGACTATCAGCTGTGTATCCACCTGACTTCTGCACAACACACCTAATGGTCCCAACCCCATTTATAAGGCAAGAAATCCCACTTATTAAACCTGACAGGGCACACCTGTGAAGTGAAAACCATTTCCGGTGACTACCTCTTGAAGCTCATCAAGAGAATGCCAAGAGTATGCAAAGCAGTCATCAAAGCAAAAGGTGGCTACTTTGAAGAACCTAGAATATAAGACATATTTTCAGTTGTTTCACACTTTTTTGTTAAGTATATAATTCCACATGTGTTAATTCATAGTTTTGATGCCTTCAATGTGAATGTACAATTTTCAAAGTCATGAAAATACAGAAAAATCTTTAAATGAGAAGGTGTGTCCAAACTTTTGGTTTGTACTGTATATACACAGTGGGGAAAAAAGAATTTAGTCAGTCACCAATTGTGCAAGTTCTCTCACTTAAAAAGATGAGAGAGGCCTGTAATTGACATCATAGTTAGACCTCAACTATGAGAGACAAAATGAGAAAACAAATCCTGAAAATCACATTGTCTGATTTTGAAAGAATTTTTTTTTAAATTTTGGTGGAAAATAAGTATTTGGTCAATTACAAACAAGTAAGATTTCTGGCTCTCACAGACCTGTAACATCTTCTTTAAGAGGCTCCTCTGTCCTCCACTCATTACCTGTAGCACTGGCACCTGTTTGAACTTGTTATCAGTATAAAAGACACCTGTCCGCAACCTCAAACAGTCACACTCCAAACTCCACTATGGTGAAGACCAAAGAGCTGCGAATGACACCAGAAACAAAATTGTAGCCCTGCACCATGCTGGGAAGACTGAATCTGCAATAGGCAAGCAGCTTGGTGTGAAGAAATCAACTGTGGGAGCAATAATTTGAAAATGGGAGACATACAAGACCACTGATAATCTCCCTTGATCTGGGGTTCCACACAAGATCTCACCCGTGGGGCCAAAATGATCTCAAGAACGGTGAGCAAAAATCCCAGAACCACACAGGGGCATCTAGTGAATGACCTGCAGAGAGCTGGGACCAACGTTACACAGGCTACCATCAGTAACACACTACGATGCCAGGGACTCAGATCCTGCAGTGCCAGACGTGTCCCCCTGATTAAGCCATTATGACGCGCCCCTGGGCCTGTGTCGCGCTGCGTTGCGCACGCGGGAGCTTACCCGGAGCCGGATCTCTTGAGGGTTGTAGTCTCGTGGCGGTGATCCGGTCCGTGCCCAGGGAGTCAGACTAAGTGGCGCTGTATTAGCGGTAGATGTTGGACGACTACGCCACCCGTTGAGTACAGCTAAGGAGCTGCTGCTGCAGGGCAGACCGCTGAGGCCGGTGGTAGGATTGTGCAGCGTGATAGTATAACCCCCAACGGGAGGGGTATGGCCTCAGGGCAGCCGACGTGGATGATGGGGGTAGCAGGAACCACTCGGAGACGGTACGGTGTAGTTCAGGGTCTTTACTGGTGACAACGATAGACCCTCCCGGAGTACTGGCTAGCGATTGGGGCCTGGTCAGTCCTTGAGCAGATGGGATCTCCCCTGGCCAGGCGGAGTTGTAGGCCTCCCAAACTAACGATACTCTTCTGGCTACCTTGCTAGAAGCGGGTATAAGTAGCCCACGTCCCTGAGTGTACCGTGTGGTGCTCACCCGTATGGCCGGTGACTCGGGGCCTTCTAGTAGCTTCCGCTCCACGACGGCGGTGCTGGTCCCACGCGTGTGACCGTGCCTTCGGGTTTCTGGGCCAGAGGACCTGCAATCCCCTGCCGGTCGGTTTCTGCTGCTGGATAGGAGTTAGTCCCCACAGCCTCGGACTCCGGGTCCGGTGATAACTTCTCAGTCAGGGCGAGCTCTGCAGCTGCCAGCCCCTGACTCCTTGTAGCACTGCTCCCACAGAGCTCCTGATGTTCTTTTCCTATATCTGCTTCTCTTCTCTGTCTCTACTTCTTCTCTACTCACTAACCCTGCCTCAGCCCTAGGTTTATATAGGGGAAGTTCTTCCCCTCCCAGGGACTGGGCAGGAGGTGTGGCATGCACAGGATCCCTGACCAAGAGACCTCCCACCTGCTCTCAGACATAACATTGCCGTTACTGTGGAAACCAGACCCCTGGGGTGCCACATTCCCCCCTAGTGAAATTTAGTACTCCGGGACTAAACATATTTTTAGAAAAACATAACAAGATAATAACAATAATAATACAATAAGAAAAACACATAAAGATGGTTACGGCGTGTCCGCAACCGGGCGCAGTCTTTGAAGAAAAGCAAGGTGTCCATTTCACCAAAACAGGGAGACGTAACCAGGTAGGGGTCTGTCCTGCCCCGAGTCCTTAACAGTCTTTAGTCCGTCCTGGGTTACGCTCCAACTATACACAAAGGATTCCCGGTAAATCCACCAAGGACTCCTATAAATAACTAGAAACACATAATTATACACAAGCAACAAGAAAAACAGGTAACCACAAATAAAACAATTTATACACTTCAAATCCTCCAACGTGCGGGTAACTGGCCTCTAGTGGCCCTAGTGGACCTACGGAGCTGACTGTCTAGCCCTGAACTACAGGGTGTAGGAGCTGTCAAGGGTAAACTGGGCAGCTGTCTACCGGCTCTTTGACTCACTAGGGGTACGGCAGGCTCACTATAAGCAGAGGGTTGATCCTCCTGTTCTGCTTGTGTGGAGTCTTCTGCCTCCCGGACCGGCTGCTCTTCCAGCTCTACCTGTTGCTCCGTAGGCACTTGGGATGCTGGTTGGAGGAACGTGAGGACGGGTACCACAACTGCACCATTGACTTGAGTCCAGGACCGAGGGAAGTCTCCGAGCACAGTACTAACCATATCTTCCCTTTCCTCTACGGGTTGATGGTCTTCCTGTTCCTCTTCAGGGTTCCGTAGCTGTTCAGGACACTTCTTCAGGTGATCCCGGGATACAATGGCTATGGTCTCCCCTCCGTCTTTACTGATGGTACAGACTTTCGGGTTCTCGTGGCTTGAGGGCAGTACGGTGTACGGGTCCTTCTCCCACTGGTCGTCCAACTTGTGGAGCCGTCTTTTCCTCTTCAAGACCTGCTCTCCGGGTACCAGGGGAACAGCGGGAGCATACTGGTTGTAAGTTTTCTCTTGTCTTTCCCTAGCCTGACAGAGACTTCGCTCCACGCTCTCCTGTACTTTCCGGTACTGCTGCTGCCTCTCTGTGTCCCAGTCTGCTTCTGGTGAAGTGTCCTCGGGTGTCAGGACTCCCATTTCCAGGTCAACAGGTAACTTACCAGGTCTCGCCCTCATTAGGTAAGCCGGGGTACAGTTGGTGGAACCTACCGGGATGTGGTTGTATAGGTCCACTAGATCGGGCAGCTTCTCAGGCCACAGACTGCGTTCTTCCAGGGGCAACGTTTTCAGGAGATCCATTACCACCTGGTTCATTTTCTCACAAAGTCCATTAGTTTGCGGATGATAGGGTGTCGTCCTTATCTTCCGGCAGCCATACAGATTGCAGAATTCCTGGAAGACCTCCGCTTCAAAGGCAGGTCCCTGGTCCGTCAGCACTTGGTCCGGGTACCCGTGTGGACGGCAGAAGTGCTGCTGGAAGGCTCTAGCTGCTGTTTGAGCCGTTAAGTCCTTAACGGGGACGACAACCAAGAACCGGGAGTAATGATCCACAATGGTTAACGCGTAGACGTAGCCACTTCTGCTTGGGGTCAGTTTTACATGATCCAAGGCTACCAGTTCCAACGGCTGCCGGGTGACGATGGACTGCAGGGGAGTCTTCTGGCTGGCACGGTCCTTCCCTCTTAGGTTGCACGGGCCACAGTCTCTGCACCACCTCTCGATGGTTCCCCTCATGCCTACCCAGTGGAACCGCCCACGCAGCAGGAACTCCAGCTTCTTCCATCCGAAGTGTCCAGCCCCGTCGTGGTATGCTTCCATCACCATGGCTGCGTCTCTCCGTGGCACCACTACTTGCCAGATTAGTTCATGCGTCCGGGAGTTAACCATTCTGCGGCACAACTTCCCCTTGTAAAGGAACAGTCGACTCTTCTCAGCCCACAGTTGCTTGGCTTCCTCCGGAGCGTCTGGGTCAAGGCGAGCCTCTGGCCGAGTCAGCATCTCCTTCACCAGTCGGACGGCAGGGTCACTGTCTTGCGTTTCCTCCCAGTTGTACTGAGGCAAGGGGTTAAACGTAGCGGCTTGCTTACTCCTTACCCGATGGGAATACTGGATAGTCCCATGACGGTGGAACGCGGGGAGTTCGACTTCTTCCAGTCCCTCTGGATCTTCTCCTACGTCCGGTAGGTTTGGCATCCTGGACAGGGCGTCCGCGTTGGTATTGGAGCGTCCTGCCCGGTATTTGATTGTGAACTCGTAGTTGGACAGACGGGCCATCCATCTCTGCTCTAGGGCACCGAGTCTTGCCGTGTCCAGGTGTGTCAACGGGTTGTTATCCGTGTACACGGTGAACCGGGAAGAAGCGAGGTAGTGCTTAAAGCGTTCGGTGACTGCCCACACCACTGCCAGGAACTCTAGCTTAAATGAGCTGTAATTCTCAGGGTTTCTTTCGGTGGGTCGCAGTTTTCGGCTGGCGTAAGCGATTACTCGTTCTTTCCCCTGCTGGATCTGGGATAGCACGGCTCCTAGCCCGATGTTACTTGCGTCGGTGTAGAGGATAAAGGGCTGGCTGTAATCAGGGTACGCCAGGATTTCATCCCCCGTGAGGGCCATCTTCAGCTGGCGGAAGGACTCTTCTTCTAACTTCTCCCATCTGAAGGGTAGCTTCTGGTTCTTGGCCTTCCGGGACTGGCCTATCAGGAGGTCCTGCATAGGAGCTGCCTTTTTGCTGAAACCGGGGATGAATCTGCGGTAATAGCCTACCAACCCGAGGAACTGCCGCACTTCCTTTACACTGGAGGGACTTGGCCATTCCTTAATTGCGGTGATCTTATCAGGGTCGGGAGCCACTCCATCAGCGCTCACCACGTGTCCCAGGTACTGCACCTTTGGTTTCAGGAGGTGACACTTGGAGGGTTTCACCTTTAGGCCGTAGCTTGCCAGAGCTTCGAACACTTCCGCCAGGTGTTTCAGGTGGTCCTCATACGTCTTGGAATATACGATGACATCGTCCAGGTACAGCAGGACCGTCTCGAAGTTTCTGTGGCCCAGACAGCACTCCATTAATCGTTGGAAGGTTCCTGGTGCATTGCAGAGTCCGAACGGCATGCAGGTAAACTCGCTAAGTCCCATCGGGGTGAATGCGGTCTTCTCCCGGTCCGCCTCTGCTACAGGAACCTGCCAGTACCCACTAGTGAGATCCAAGGTAGAGAAGAAGTTAGCAGATCTTAAAGCAGCCAAAGACTCCTCTATCCTTGGTAAGGGGTACGCATCCTTGTGTGTGATACGGTTGATTTTCCGGTAATCTACACACATCCTCATGGTGTTGTCTTTCTTTTTGACTAAGACTAGTGGAGCTGCCCAGGGGCTACAGCTATCCCTGATCACCCCAGCCTCCTTCATGTCTCTAAGCATCCCCTTGGCGTGTTGGTAGTGTGCAGGGGGTACGGGTCGATACCTCTCTTTTATGGGAGGATGGTCTCCCGTGGGGATGTGCTGTTCTACCCCCTTGACTCGCCCGAAGTCTAACGGGTGTTTACTAAACACTCTCTCGTACTCTTGAACCACCCGATAGACTCCCTGTTTCTGGTGTGAGGGAGTGGAGTCAGTACCCAAATGTAGTTGCTGACACCAGTCCTCCATTGTTTTCTGAGAGCCGTTACCTTCCTCCGGGGAAGATGGAGGCAAGGGTTCTACGGACTGTATGGAATCTTGATTGATGGTATACAATTTGGCTAGCGTGGCATACCGGGGCAGGTACACTTCCCTCTTCCCGATATTTATTATGCGAACTGGCACCCTCCCATGGCGTACATTGACCACCCCCCGTGCTGTCAAAATGGTGGGCCTACTGTCTGAGTAAACTGGTTCTACCATTGCCTGGTAATCTCTACCTCTCAGACCAATAGCTGCCCGACACCAAATCATCATTTCACTTTTCGGGGGCATGGCAATAGGGAAAGGGTCACACATTCGCACGCTACCAATCTCACCACCGGAGAGTTCTAGCTGTTGCCGTCGCATCAGTGCCCGGATCTCTTTCTGGAGCACTCGCTGCTGGCCGGAGCTGGCGTTCTTGGCAACCTGCTGTAAAAGGAAAATCACCTCTGCAAGACAATTTTCAATTACATTAGTTCCTAGAGTTATCTTTGGGTGACTCTCGTGTTTGTCAATGTCTACAATGATCAGTCCCTGTGCTGCCAGTTCGACTCTACCGATTTTAATGGTCACCTCTTTAAATCCAATCTGTGGCACGGGCTGACCATTGCTGGCGATGATACTCAAGTCGTCGTCAGGGTAGCGGGTGATATCCGAGTCATTCCAGTACTGCTTGAAGAGCACGTACGGGATGGTGGTGACCTGTGACCCGGTGTCCAGTAGGGCACTCATAGGAATGCCATCCAGTACCACGGGTAAGACTGGACGTCCTCCCACATATTTGTCGCGCCAGTTCGATGGGCCTGGTGATCTTTTTCCTGGGGGTTGGCCCTCTACCCCAGGTTGTGCCAGTTTAAAGGACAGTACCTTGCCATATGTCCGGGTTGATTGCAGCGGCGGCAGATGGGTCGTCCGTCCTCGTTGTATCGGTCGCTGGGTCTTCCTCTGGCCGGTGGGGTCCTCCTTGGTCGACGCCACGGGATGTCCTCCGGTCCGGATGCCAGCTGGATCTTCCCTGGAGTGGAAACCTGTAAAGACTGCACAGTTCGGGTTAGCGCAGCAACGCGTTTAGCTAGCTCTTGGACCTGATGGTGCAGGTCTGGAGCCGGGTCATTGTTCAAAGCCTGCGCATCAGCTCCCACAGGCCCTGCCGACAAGGGCGCCGCCTCCTGGTGGTAAGTGGTAGTGGGGCGTCTGGGGGTCACAACGCCACCTGGTGCCGGTTCTCGAAGCACCCGGATGGCTCTGTCCTTGAACTGTGCAAATCCCAGATGAGGGTCCTGTAAGGCCATTGCCCGCAACTGGGTTCGGTGGGCATTGCAATATAAACCCTCTATAAATTGTTCAGTCAACAGCCTGTCCTCGTCTCCCACGCCGTGAGGGTCGGTCTGCTTAATGGCTCTCAGGGCCTCTTGTAGGTTCAGGGCATAGTCCCTTATACTCTCATGTGCCCGCTGTTTGCACCCGTAGAATCTAAGCTTGATCTCGGCTGAGGTGCGGGTATCAAAGGTGTCCCTCAGCCGGGTTAGTATCCCTGCGACAGTCCTCCCCCCAGGTGGCCAGGACTTTACCTCCCTTTGGGCTGCCCCGGTTAATTGGGCCACCAGGATGCTCACTTTTTGCTCCTCTGTGAGGGGGTACACCTGGAAGAGGCTATCCAGCTTTTCTCTAAAGTCATGCAGGGTATGTGACTCCCCTGAGTACTGGGGTAGCCAGGCTGCCCCCGGGATATAGGGCATGGTGAAAGGCATGACCGCAACAGCGGTGGCGCTGGCGGGGGTTGAAGCGGTGAAGCTCTCCTCCGTATCCGGCATCCTTCTCCCCCCTAGTGGACCGTGGCCTACCTTGCGATGATCCTCTTCCGTAGGCCGCGGCTCCGCAGTGAATCGTCAGGGTTGAGGACCTTCCGTCGTGCTCCTGTGACGTCGGCGTCTGCTGGGCTCCTTCCAGGACCTTACGCAACGTCCGGACGTGAGGCGGGGCTTCAGTTCTCGCGTGCTTTCGGAGTCCACGCCCCTCTACTTCCCGCGCGGCGTCCTCAAGATGGCGTCCAATGGCGGGAAAACTCCACGTATGGCGGGAAGAAGGCTGAAGATGGCGCCGGATGGCGGGAAAACTCCACCGATGGCGGGAAGGAAGCGGAAGATGGCGCCGGATGGCGGGAATCTTCACCACAGGTAAGTTTGAACAGTCTTTTTCAGGCACGCAGTACCCGGTGGTTGCGGGCACGAGATCCTGCCGACTACGCCAAAAGTTGACGCGCCCCTGGGCCTGTGTCGCGCTGCGTTGCGCACGCGGGAGCTTACCCGGAGCTGGATCTCTTGAGGGTTGTAGTCTCGTGGCGGTGATCCGGTCCGTGCCCAGGGAGTCAGACTAAGTGGCGCTGTATTAGCGGTAGATGTTGGACGACTACGCCACCCGTTGAGTACAGCTAAGGAGCTGCTGCTGCAGGGCAGACCGCTGAAGCCGGTGGTAGGATTGTGCAGCGTGATAGTATAACCCCCAACGGGAGGGGTATGGCCTCAGGGCAGCCGACGTGGATGATGGGGGTAGCAGGAACCACTCGGAGACGGTACGGTGTAGTTCAGGGTCTTTACTGGTGACAACGATAGACCCTCCCGGAGTACTGGCTAGCGATTGGGGCCTGGTCAGTCCTTGAGCAGATGGGATCTCCCCTGGCCAGGCGGAGTTGTAGGCCTCCCAAACTAACGATACTCTTCTGGCTACCTTGCTAGAAGCGGGTATAAGTAGCCCACGTCCCTGAGTGTACCGTGTGGTGCTCACCCGTATGGCCGGTGACTCGGGGCCTTCTAGTAGCTTCCGCTCCACAACGGCGGTGCTGGTCCCACGCGTGTGACCGTGCCTTCGGGTTTCTGGGCCAGAGGACCTGCAATCCCCTGCCGGTCGGTTTCTGCTGCTGGATAGGAGTTAGTCCCCACAGCCTCGGACTCCGGGTCCGGTGATAACTTCTCAGTCAGGGCGAGCTCTGCAGCTGCCAGCCCCTGACTCCTTGTAGCACTGCTCCCACAGAGCTCCTGATGTTCTTTTCCTATATCTGCTTCTCTTCTCTGTCTCTACTTCTTCTCTACTCACTAACCCTGCTTCAGCCCTAGGTTTATATAGGGGAAGTTCTTCCCCTCCCAGGGACTGGGCAGGAGGTGTGGCATGCACAGGATCCCTGACCAAGAGACCTCCCACCTGCTCTCAGACATAACATTGCCGTTACTGTGGAAACCAGACCCCTGGGGTGCCACAATTACATGTCCTGGCCCGTCTGAAGTTTGCTAGAGAGCATTTGGATGATCCAGAAGAGTATTGGGAGAATGCCATATGGTCAGATGAAACCAAAGTTGAACTGTTTGGTAGAATCACAACTCATCATGTTTGGAGGAGAAAGAATGCTGAGTTGCATCCAAAGAACAGCATACCTACTGTGAAGCATGGGGGTGGCAACATCATGCTTTGGGGCTTTTTCTCTGCCAAGGGACCAGGAAGACTGATCCATGTACATAAAAGAATGAATGGGGCCATGTATCGTGAGATTTTGAGTGCAAACCTCCTTCCATCAGCAAGGGCATTGGAGATGAACCATGGCTGGGTCTTTCAACATGACAATGATCCCAAGCCACCGCCAGGGCAACGAAGGAGTGGCTTCGTAAGAAGCATTTCAAGGTCCTGGAGTGTCCTAGCCAGTCTCCAGATCTAAACCCTATAGAAAACCTTTGGAGGGAATTGAAAGTCCGTGTTGCCTAGCGACATTCCCAAAACATCACTGCTCTAGAGGAGATCTGCATGGAGGAATGGGCCAACATACCTGCAACAGTGTGTGCCAACCTTGTGAAGACTTACAGAAAACGTTTGACCTCTGTCATTGCCAACAAAGGATATATAACAAAGTATTGAGATTAACTTTTGTAATTGACCAAATACTTATTTTTCACCAAAATTTGAAACAAATTTCTTTCAAAATCAGACAATGTGATTTTCAGGATTTGTTTTCTCATTTTGTCTCTCATAGTTGAGGTCTAACTATGATGTCAATTACAGGCCTCTCATCTTTTTATGTGGGAGAACTTGCACAATTGGTGGCTGACTAAATATTTTTTTCCCCACTGTATATCTATAAAATAACGGGAGATGCGTACCTCTGTCTGAAGCCTTTATAGACTGCACAAGCGCGACACGCCTGCGCAGTCTGGCTCCAAACAGAAGCACGCATGGAGCCATTACAGGTAAGAGGAGTGTGTATGGCGCCGGAGATCACGGTATGTGTAGACACTGAGTGCATACCGCGAACTCCGGCGCCATGCTTACATACTTACTTGACCGGGAGGAGCGTTGCCGGAGACCGGGGCAGGAGTGAAGGCGTCGGAATCGGCGCATGTGCATAGCGCTATCCGCCGCCATTTTACTGAAGATACATTCGCAGCAAAATGGCGGCGGACAGCGCGGTATGGGCACGTGCGTACTCCGGAGCCACACTCCATCCCCGGCCTCTGGCAGAAAAGGACACCGCAGCGCTGGAGCACAGGGAAGAAAGGTGAGTATAAGTGTTTATTTTTTTATATGTGGGCAGCGTAAAAGGGATGAGGGGTGTCATACATACCAGGATTGTGGGGTGAGGGGACCATACACACCATGCTAGGGATGAGGGGTACCATGCATACAAGGATTGGGGGGTGAGAAGTGCCATGCATGCCAGCATTGGGGATGAGGGGGCCACACATACCAGGTTTGGGGGATGAGGGGTGCCATGCATACCAGGATTAGGGGGTGAAGGGCCACATATACCAGCATTGGGGGATGAGGGGTACCATACTTACCAGGATTGGGGATGAGGGGCCCACACATACCAGGATTGGGGGATGAGGGGTACCAAGCATACCAGGATTGGGGGATGAGGGGTACCATACATACCAGGATTGGGAGATGAGGGTTACCATACATACCAGGATTGGGGGATGAGGGGTACCATACATACCAGGATTGGGGGATGAAGGGTACCATACATACCAGGATTGGGGGATGAGGGGTGCCATACATACTAGGATTGGGGGATGAGGGGTGCCATACATACCAGTATTGGGGGATGAGGGGTACCATACATACCAGGATTGGGGAATGAGGGGTGCCATACATACCAGGATTGGGGGATGAAGGGTACCATACATACCAGGATTGGGGGATGAGGGGTACCATACATACCAGGATTGGGCGATGAGGGGTGCCATACATACCAGGATTGGGGGATGAGTGGTGCCATGCATACCAGGATGAGGAATGGGGTGCAATACATACCAGGATTGGGGGTGAGGGGTGCCATGCATACCAGAATAGGGATGAGGGGTACCATGCATACCAGAATAGGGATGAGGGGTACCATGCATACCAGGATGAGGGATGGGGTGCCATGCATACCAGGATGAGGGATGGGATGCCATGCATACCAGGATGAGGGATACCATACATACCAGGATAGGGATGAGGGGTACCATACATACCAGGATGAGGGATGGAGTGCCATGCATACCAGGATTGGGGGATGAGTGGTGCCATATATACTAGGATGAGGGATTGGGTACCATACATACCAGAATTGGGGGATGAGGGGTGCCATGTATACCAGATTTGGAATGAGGGGTGCCATGCATAGCAGGATTGGGGATGAGGGTTGCCATGCATAGCAGGATTGGGGATGAGGGGTGTCACGCATACCAGGATTGGGGATGAGGGGTGCCATGCATAGCAGGATTGGGGATGAGGGGTGCCATGCATAGCAGGATTGGGTATGAGGGGTGCCATGCATAGCAGGATTGGGGATTAGGGGTGCCATGCATAGCAGGATTGGGAATGAGGGGTGCCATACATACCAGGATTGGTTATGAGGGGGCCATGCATACCAGCATAGGAATGAGGGGTACCATGCATACCAGGATAGGGATGTGGGGGGCCATGCATACCAGGATTCGGATGAGGGGCCATGCATACCAGGATAGGGATGAGGGGTACCATGCATACCAGGAAGAGGGATGGGGTGCCATCCATACCAGGACAGGGATGAGGGGTACCATCCATACCAGGATGAGGGGTACCATACATACCAGGATAGGGATTGCGTACCATGCATACCAGGATTGGGGGTGAGGGGTGCCATGCATACTAGGATTGGGGGTGAGAGGTGCCATGCATACCAGGATTGGGGGTGAGGGGTGCTATGCATACCAGGATTGGGGGTGAAGGGTGCCATGCATACCAGGATTGGGGGTGAGGGGTGCCATGCATACCAGGATTGGGGGTGCCAAGAGAATGCCAAGAGTGTGCAAAGCAGTCATCAAAGCAAAAGGTGGCTACTTTGAAGAACCTAGAATATAAGACATATTTTCAGTTGTTTCACACTTTTTTGTTAACTATATAATTCCACATGTGTTAATTCATAGTTTTGATGCCTTCAGTGTGAATGTACAATTTACATAGTCATGAAAATACAGAAAAATCTTTGAATGAGAAGGTGTGTCCAAACTTTTGGTCTGTACTATATATATATATATATATATATATTTTTTTTTTTTTAAATTATGCTGGTTAGGACACAAACTACAGTGATATTTTACTTTTAATATCTGACATTTTGATTGTCATCCTGCCATGTTAAGAAGGAGTTTCAGACACGCTGTCTATTTGCATGATAAATCACGTAGCCAAAGTAAATTAGGAGGCACTAATTTACTATATATCAATTTCCATGTGACTGTACGTTTGCCGAGCTTCTTAAGAAAGGGTCTAATGACCAAATTTATTTTTTGTAAATTTTTCTTTCCATCCACAAAAGAACTGCCTGCAAACTCCAGACCACTGGCTGCAAATTCATAAGTCTGCAGTCACACTGTCACGGGTGTGTCAGAAGTGACAGACAGTCGCCTTGATGTTGGTTGCAGGAGATCTCTTCGTTTGGTATTACAGACACCTTCTTAGAGGCTAGAAATCCTATCAATGAAGGAAATGCCAATAATTAAAGTTAGTTACCCAACTAACCAAAGACCTTATAAAGAGTACCCAACAGGCTTTATATAATGCAATAACCTTTATTATACAAAAAAGATTAAAAAATACACACAGGCAAGGACATTAAAAATGCAACAAACAAATTAAAAATTAATATAAGAGGGGGGATGAGCATGTCCGCAATAGATAAATTAATAATTGCACTTCATGATTATACAACAAAAGATGAATACACTAGGTCCGTAATTTATGTACATACACAGCTATATATTTAATATGGATGGTCAATTCCAAGTTAAATCATAATGAACACATATAGTTTAGTCATTCAGATATAGTAAATAATGCCGATGTCTTTAAGATCAAGTGCAATGCTGACATGTTGTATTATATTACATCAGAAAGCTGGACCACAGAAATAGTATATGTGGCGCCCCTGAGGGTTCAGTCGCCACAGAGGTACTGCCCCTCACCCAGAGGTGTAGTGCCTCCTTCTCTCAGGTAAGGAGGGAGTGCTGCCCGGAACCCCCAACACCCGCACACAACACTACACTACTCCATGCCAGCTGGAAGGGCAAGATGCATTGTGTCTCTGCTGAGCCCTGTCCCTGGCTGGAGTGGGGGGAACCAAAGAGAGGGGGAACCAGTAGTGGGTGTGGGTGGAGGATGTAGTGTAGGGGAGCACCATTGTAGGAGGTATTTAAAGGGAAGCCATCTTAGGGTAGCAGGTCAGTGAGGACAGTCAGTCAGTGAGTAGTAAGGAGAGGAGGGGAGCAGAGTCTCTTCAGGAGCTCTGCTCCACAAGTGGGGCCTAGTAACAGAGGCCCAGGAGGGGAGCAGAGGATGAAGGCTCCGGTAACTGAAGGGGTACCAGGGGTACGGAAGGAGCAGGAAGCCACCCGTACACTCTAATCTGTCAAGTGACGGAGGGACCAGGCCGCAAGAAGGGAACCAGTCCCTGGACCAACCGTGTTACTCCAGGTCTCGGCTGGAAAACTGGAGGCTTCTGCACTTTCATGGTGCAGTTGCCACAGTCTCACCCTAGTCACCGTGAAGGGCATCAAGTAGGTCCGGGAACCCCAGGTTGCCCAGGCGGACTTCAGAGCACCCGATCAGGACTGTGTGTGGGAAAGCGCAGGGCAGGAGGGAGAAGACCCGGCGCGAGAAGTCGGTCTAGTAAGGAACATAAAGAAAGTGGGGTTCCGTCAAGCGCTCCTGATATACTTGAGAAAGTGCTGGACCCCTTACCAGGTGGACGCAGTGCGACGCGGAGGCTGACACCCGTGCAGTGTACCTGAGAAACTTGAACAAGAACTGTGAGTAAAACTCAGATGACTGCACTGCCTCCGTCAGTTATTTCCACTGCGCCATCTCTCCTGCACCACAAGCCCCAGCATCACCACGATCTACACCTACACTGCCCCGGGGGCCCGCTCTGCCTGTGGGGAGCAGAAACATCCCAGCTGCCATCCTATCACCCCCCACCCCCCCGGAGGTCTGCAGCAGCGCCGGTAACCATTACCGGAAACCACAGGTGGCGTCACGAGACAATCTGTACACTAAAACCCCTTTTTAAAGAGAGACCCAGAGTACGGGCCCGGGAGCCGACTGCCGTGACCTCCTAAACAAGGTAAAAGGCCAGGGTACCGAGTCCCCTTTATCTCCCTGGGTGACACATATATATACACCACTAGAGGTCAGTAAAATCTCAGTAAATAAAGCAACTCAGCTTATAAAATTCTCAAGTGAGGTATCCCAATGATAAAAGTGCAGAGTGCCTTAACATAATACAAATAAGAAAAAATGGCCAAAAGTGCAATAAACATCCAGATGTTAGTAATAGGGACATACCACAACCCCCTCACACCACTCCAATGCCGCTTCGCTCCTGCTTCATCAGGGAGTGTGGTGTGAGGGGATGTGGGAGTTTTATATTGACAATTCCACAGCTGCAAATGATTACAAAAATGGGTAGCGCCATCTTACTGGGCACCGCTGTCCTTCTTAGAGGCTGTGTCTCTAGGACCCAGGGGCTACCTTCCTCTGGCTAATTAACACCCTGGCCTGGGTGTTTAAATACCTGCTGTCTGCTAGAGGGAGGTGCCGGCGATACTCACATTATCCCTTGTGAAGGCTCGGAGCAAGTGCATTACTTCTTCCTCTCTGGAGCAATGAGGAAGGGTGTTTATCTCTCTGAAGTCAACTTAAAGCTAAGCTATCTTCCCTTGTTTGTTCCCCCTTGTTGTCTTTAGTTGTCAGTGGAGATCGATTAGCACTCATCCCCCTCCCTTCCCTAGCCAGGGCTTAACGCCAGGGAAAGACAGGGCGAGGTTCGCGTGCGGCGATTGTTAAAGAACCAATATAGGGATGTTAGTGGAGACAGGGTGATATTAGATCAGCCTAGGAGGTCTCCACTCCCCCCTTACCCCAGAGTCTGGGCTCCCTTTCCCATTGTGTTACCCTAAGTCTTTCCACATCTTGTGTGACATTATCACCGGCCGAGCACATTTTGAAAAGGAAAAAAAAATTGACACTTTTTTTTTTGTGTGTGTGTGTTTTTTTGGGCGTGTTTTTTTTTCCTTTCTCCTTGGTATGGGTTCAGTTGCAAAGCTCACAGAGCGGCTGTGCAGTCTGTCTCTGGAGGTGAATGACATCCGTTGTGAGGTTCAGCAGCAGCATTAGCGGCTACAGGTCACCAATGTGGGGGTCTCTGCAGGTAGGCCTATCCAGCCTGAACCCAAGGTTGCCCTCCCGGAAAGGTTTTCAGTAGGTAGGGACAAGTTTTTTGTATTCAATGAGGCCTGCAAACTGTATTTTAAACTTTGTCCTTACCCCTCTGGAAATGAAGAGCAATGGGTTGGAATTGTGATCTCTCTACTGCAGGGAGATCCTCAGTCGTGGACGTTTTCTTTACCACAGGACTCGGTTTGTCTCCTGTCTGTGGAGGGGTTTTTCGGTCAGTGGAAACGTACAGTCCGGAATTCCGTAGATGGGCAACGGATTCCAAATGGAATGACTCAGCCCTTAGAAGTCAATTTTGTAAGGGTCTTACTGAAAGGTTGAAAGATTCCTTGGTAGTATATGGAACCCCTCAGTCCTTGGAGGCGGCCATGTCGTTGGTCATACGTCTTGATAGATGCCTTCGGGGTAGGTGGGTGAGACCACCTTCTCCGGAGCCTTCTTGTCGGGGTTATGTACCTCTGCAGGGGGAGCGGTCTGGCAGTGAACCAGTACTGCGGGAGGTGGAGGAACCCATGCAGTTAGGGGGTGTCTCTGCATCATACATTTCCCAGGAGATTTGCAAAAAAAAGGCGTATGTTTTTTTTGTGGAAAAAAGGGATATATTCTTGGGACCTGTCCAAACAAAAGGAGACTCAATTAACTCTTGGTAGTCTGGAGTTGGATAAACAAGGGGTGAATTTGTTGCCAACCTGCAGTTCCCGGTTGGTCCTGACAGCAGAGGTGGTGCTAGAGAGCAAAACCGAGAAAATTTCTGTGTTTGTTGACAGTGGAGCCGGAGTCAACATGGTTGATGCTGAGTTTGTGAAAACTCATAAACTTGCTTGCTGTACTTTAGCTAAACCTAGTTCAATCTTCTCCATCGACTCGGCGCCACTTGCACAGAGAGCATTTACTCAGATTGTACATAATGTAAAACTGAGAGTGGGGTCAGTTCATTGTGAAAAAATCCCTTGCTATGTCCTGGACAGTCTTTCCACACCTATTGTTTTGGGTATTCCTTGGCTTGTTAAACATAATCCGTTGGTGAATTGGCAAACCGGGGAGATTATTGAATGGACGGATTACTGCCATGAGAACGGTTTAGATATTTCCCTTGCTACTGTCTCTACGGAAATATTACCTGCTTTTCTGCCTGGTTTTGAGGATGTATTTTTCTGAGAGGGGGTATCAGGATTTGCCTCTTCATCGTGCATATGACTGTCCTATTAACCTGACCCCCGGAGCTAAACTACCGAAGTCCAGACTGTATCATCTTTCTGGCCCTGAGAGACAAGCCATGAAGGATTTCATTGCGGAAAGTCTGGAAAAGGGACATATCAGACCATCATCTTCGCCCGTGGCGGCAGGGTTTTTCTTTGTGAAGAAAAAAGATGACGGTCTACGTCCCTGTTTAGATTTCCGGGAATTAAATCAAATTACCATTTGTGATCCATATCCCCTTATTCCTGATTTGTTCAGCCAGGTTGTATGAGCTAAGGTATTCTCCAATTGATTTAAGGGGAGCCTACAATCTGGTTAGAATCAGAGAAGGGGACGAAAGGAAAACAGCATTCAATACCCCTGAAGGGCATTTCGAGAGTCTGGTTATGCCTTTCAGTTTGACCAATGCACCTGTGGTATTCCAGCATTTCATAAATGATATTTTCCATCATTTGGTGGGGAGGTTTGTGGTGGTCTATCTGGATGAGATTTTGGTTTACTCACCTGATTTTGAGACACATCGGGGGCATGTTAAGAAGGTGCTCCAGATATTAAGGGATAACAAACTTTATGCCAAACTGTAAAAATGTGTTTTCGCTGTTAAGGAGGTGCAGTTTTTTGGGTACTTGATGTCATCTTCGGGTTTTCGGATGTATCCGGAGAAGATCCTTGCAATCCTTGATAGGGACTGTCCCAAGAACCTGAAGGCTCTTCAATGTTTTCTGGGCTTTACTAATTTTTACCGGAAATTCATCCAAAATTACTCTGTAATTGTGCAACCCCTTACTGACATGACTAAGAACTAAGAAGGGGTCCAATTTTTCCAAATGGTCGGATGCCTCCCTCCAGGCTTTTTCTTCCTTAAAGAATCATTTTGCCACTTCACCTATACTCAGTCAACCCGATATTTCCCAACTCTTTATTGTGGAGGTTGATGCGTCGGATGTCGGGGGTTGGGGCTGTGTTGTCTCAGGGTCCGTCCCCTGGTAAATGGCATCCATGCGCCTTCTTTTCTAAAAAATTGTCTTCGACTGAGAGAAATTATGACGTGGGTAATAGTGAACTTTTGGCGATCATATTGGCGTTCGAAGAATGGTGACATTGGTTGGAGGGGGCAGTCCATTCTATTACTGACCATAATAACCTGTCATATCTCCAGTCAGCTAAACGTCTCAACCCTAGGCAAGTCAGATGGTCCCTGTTTTTTACTAGGTTCAATTTTGTTGTCACTTTTCGTCCAGGGGTCAAAAATGTCAAGGCTGATGCTTTGTCAAGGCTGACGCTTTGTCCCGGAGCTTCCCTGGTGGTGGTGACCATGAGAACCCTGCCTCGATATTACGGAAAGGGGTAGTCATTTCGGCACTGTATCCTGAACTGGAGGGTGGGATGTTGGAGGCTCAGGGGGACGCTCCTGCCTTCTGCCCTTAAGCAAGGTTATTTGTACCATCTAATCTGCGCCGCAAAGTTATTAAGGAACATCACAACTCTGCTTGCTGGGCATCCAGATGGTAAGGCAACCGCGGACCTCCTCTCTCGTCGTTTTTGGTGGCTGGGGTTGCATCAGGATGTGATTGAACATGTTTCTGCTTGTAGTATTTGCGCGCGTTCTAAAGCTTCGCATACCTGGCCGTCTGGTACTCTTCTTCTGCTACCTATCCCTAGTAGGCCATGGGCACACTTGTCCATGGATTTTAATACTGACCTACCAGCTTCTGCAGGCAAAACGGTAGTTTTGGTGGTTGTAGATAGGTTCAGTAAAACGGTTCACTTTGCCGCATTACCTGCACTTCCAAATGCCAAGACACTTGCTCAGGTGCTTATAAATGAGATCGTGAAGCTTCACAGATATTCCTCCGATGTGGTGTTAGATCGGGGGACCCAGTTTGTTTCCAAGCTCTGGAAGGCATTCTGTTCTTGACTGGGGGTGCAGCTGTCCTTTTCCTCTGCCTTCCACCCTCAGTCGAATGGACAGACCATGTGTATCATTCAGAATTTGGAGACCTAGCTCAGGTGTTTCATCTCCGAAAATCAGGAGGTTTGGACATCCTACTTACCGCTGGCAGAATTTGCCATTAATAATAATCATTGTCAAGAATCCACTGGCAGGTCACCTTTCTTCGGTGCATACGGTTATCACCCACAATTTGGTACCTTTAGTGGGGGAGGAGCTTCGGGAGTTCCTGAGGGGGAACAGTTTGCTTCGTCGCTCTCCTCAGTGTAACAGGGTGTTCTGAGTAATTTAAAGATCATGGGAGACATGTATGACGTGCCCCCTGGGCCTAGTGTACACGTGTAGTGGGTTACCCGGAGCCGGGTCTCTGGGGATTGTAGTCTCCGTGGCGGCAACCTGGTCCCGTGGCTCAGGGTGGTCAAACCAGTGGCGGTATAGTATAAGTTTTAGGTTAATTGTCCGACTACGCCACCCGTGGATTGCGGTCAGGGTGTACCGCCGCTGCGAGGCAGACCGCTGAGGCTGGTGTGGTATGCGCAGCAAAGGATGGGATAACTCCCCACGGGAAGAGTATAGCCTCAGGGCAGGGAATGTGGATGATGGGAGTGATGGTGCACGGGCGTCCCAGTACTAGTAGTGTTGTATGCGGTGAGAAAGCAGGAACGACTCAGAGTCTTTGCAGTGCAGTTCAGGGTCTTTACTGATGATATTAAGGCAGACCCTCCCGGGAGTACTGGCTAGCATAAGGGGCCTGGTCAGTCTGTGAACAAACAGGAGTTCCCCTGGCCAGGTGGAGTTGTAGGCCTCCCCGTCTATCTGCACTCTTCCTGGCTACCTTGCTGTAAGCGTGTGGAAGTAGCCCACGTCCCTGAGTATACCGTGTGGTGCTCACCCGTATGGCTGGTGACTTGGAGCCTTCTGATAGCCTCCGCTCCTCGATGGCGGTGCTGGTCCCTTCCTTGTGACTGAGCCTCCGGGCTTCTATGGCCAGAGGACCTGGAATCCCTTGCCGGCTGGTTTCTGCTGCTGAACTTAAAGATCCCCGCAGCCTCGGACTCCGGTGTCCGGTTCTTATATTCTTCTGCCAGGGCGAGCTCTGCTTAGCTCCAGCCCCTGGTCTTCAGCTCCTGCTCCTACAGAGCTCCTAGCTGTTGCTTTCCCTGTCTTTCTCCTCTCCTAGACTCTTAGACTGACTAACCCCGCCCCAGACCCAGTTTATATAGGGCAGGTTCCTCCCCTATCTGGCCTGGGACAGGATGTGTTGCATGTTTAAGGGCTCCTGACCAGGAAACCTCCCACTTGCTCTCAGACGTGATTTTTCTATCACTGTGGCAACCCGACCCCTGGGGTGTCACATTCCCCCCTAGTGAATTTTAGCACTCCAGGACTAAACACATTTTCAAGAAAACACATACAGGGCATAAACAATAACATTTCAACATATATACAAGAAGTTTTAGTCTTTAGAGGTCACGGCGTGTCCGTAACAGGGTGTCCATGTCACCCAACAAGGTGAAGTCTTGGAACAGAGTAGGGGACCTGTCCAAAGCAAACCCCAAACGTTGGCCCTGGGTGTGGCTGCAAGGCTGAGGCTAGCTACTTTGGGCCACAAGGAGGCCATGCCAGACAGGTTTTTCTCTTCCGCGGCCATCTTCGCAAGAGGCACCAAGGTGCAACTATCTACATTGTAGTTCCGGTTATTCAGCGTCCATAACCTGTCAGTCCAAATAAACCTGCAGGGTAACTAGAGAAACATAATCAATAAACAGGCAACAAAAACATAAACCTTTTTCAGCATTTACGTAGGTACAGGTAAATATATACTTGGCATTAGACTCTCCAGCGCGCGGGCATCTGTCCTCTAGTGCTCCTGGTGGACCTACGTAAGCCACTATCTGGTTCTGAACTACAGGGTGTAGGAGGTGTTGTGGGTAGGCCTGGCAGATTTCTGCGTTCTCTTTGGCTTACTAGGGGCACGGCAGGCTCACTACTAGCAGAGGGTTGATTCTCCTGGTCTGCTGGTATGGATTCTTCTGCCTCCTGGGCTGGTTGCTCTCCCGACACTTCCTGTTCTTCTGTAGGCCCTTGAGGGGCTGGCTGGAGAAAGGTGAGGATGGGTACCACGACTGCGTTGTTGATTTGAGTCCATGACCGGGGAAAGTCTCCGAGTACGGTACTGATCATTTCTTCCCTTTCCTCTGCGGGTTGAGGGTTCTCTTGATCTTCCTCAGGGCTTTGCAGCAGCTCGGGACACTTTTTCAGGTGGTCTCTGGAGACAATGGCTGTGGTCTCTCCTCCATCCTTACTGATGACACACACTTTTGGGTTCTCATGGCTTGAGGGCAGCACGGTGTACGGGTCCTTCTCCCACTGGTCGTCCAACTTGTGGAGCCGCCTCTTTCTCTTCAAGACCTGCTCTCCGGGTACCAGGGGAACAGCGGGAGCATGCTAGTTATAAGCCTTCTCTTGCCTTTCTCTTGCTTGAGACAGACTTCGCTCGACGCTCTCCTGTACTTTCCAATACTGCTGCTGCCGTTCTGTATCCCAGTCTGCCTCTGGTGAGGTGTCCTCAGGTGTCAGGACTCCCATATCCAGGTCAATAGGCAGCTTACCAGGTCTTGCTCTCATTAGGTAAGCCGGGGTACAGTTGGTGGAACCTACGGGGATGTGATTATACAAGTCCACCAGATCAGGCAGTTTTTCAGGCCACAGACTGCGTTCTTCCAGGGGCAACGTTTTTAGCAAGTCTATCACCACCTGGTTCATTTTCTCACATAGTCCATTGGTCTGAGGGTGATTAGGCGTTGTTCTTATCTTCCTGCAGCCATACAGGTTGCAGAACTCCTGGAAGACCTCCGCTTCGAAGGCTGGTCCTTGGTCCGTCAACACTTGCTCCGGATACCCGTGTGGACGGCAGAAGTGCAGCTGGAAGGCTCTGACTGTTGTTTGAGCTGTTAAGTCTTTGACAGGGACCACCACCAGGAACCGGGAGTAGTGATCTACGATGGTGAGGGCGTAGACTTACCCAGATTTGCTTGGAGCCAGTTTCACATGGTCCAGGGTTACCAGTTCCGGTGGCTGCCTGGTGATGATGGACTGCAGGGGAGTCTTCTGGCTGGCACGGTCCTTTCTTCTTAGGTTGCACGGGCCACAGTCTCTGCACCATCTCTCGATGGCTCCTCTCATGCCTACCCAGTAGAACCATCCACGCAACAGGAACTCCAGCTTCTTCCATCCGAAGTGTCCTGCTCCATCGTGGTATGCCTCCAGAACCATAGCCGCGTCTCGTCTTGGGACCACTACCTGCCAGGTCAGCTCATGTGTTCTAGAGTTGACCACTCTCCGGCACAGCTTCTCCTTGTAGAGAAACAGCTTATGTTTCTCCTTCCACAGTTTCTTGGTCTCCTCTGGAGCATCTGGGTCAAGACGGGCATCGGCCTGTGTCAGCATTTCCTTCACCAGACGGACTGCGGGATCACTGTCTTGTGTCTCCGCCCAGCTGTAGTGGGGTAAGGGATTGAACGTAGCAGAGCGCCTGTCCCTCACACGGTGGGAATACAGGGTAATCCCATGACGGTGGAACGCAGGGAGTTCGACTTCTTCCAGTTCTTCTGGATCTTCCCCTACGTCCGGTTAGTTTGGCATTCTGGACAGGGCATCCGCGTTGGCATTCGAGCGTCCCGCCCGGTATTTGATGGTGAATTCATAGTTGGACAGGCGGGCCATCCATCTCTGCTCCAGGGCACCAAGTTTTGCAGTGTCCAGGTGTGTCAACGGGTTGTTATCCGTGTACACGGTGAACTTGGAAGAGGCAAGGTAATGCTTGAAACGTTCGGTCACTGCCCACACCACTGACAGGAACTCTAGCTTGAATGAGCTATAATTCTCAGGGTTTCTCTCTGTGGGCCGTAGTTTTCGGCTGGCGTAAGCGATTACCCGTTCTTTCCCCTGCTGGATCTGGGACAGTATGGCTCCTAACCCGATGTTGCTCGCGTCCGTGTGGAGGATAAAGGGCTGGCCGTAATCAGGGTACGCCAGGATTTCATCCCCCGTGAGGGCCATCTTCAGCTGGCGGAAGGACTCCTCTTCCAGCTTTTCCCACCTGAAGGGCGGCTTCTGGTTTTTGGCCTTCCTGGATTGACCTATCAGGAGGTCCTGCATAGGGGCTGCCATTTTGGTGAAACCGGGAATGAATCTTCGGTAGTAGCCTACCAACCCGAGGAACTGCCGCACTTCCTTTATGCTGGAGGGTCTTGGCCAGTCTTTAATCACGGTGATCTTATCGGGGTCAGGAGCCACTCCGTCAGCACTCACCACATGTCCCAGGTACTGCACCTTTGGTTTCAGGAGGTGACACTTGGAGGGTTTCACCTTTAGGCCGTAGCTTGCCAGGGCATCAAACACTTCTGCCAGGTGTTTCAGATGGTCTTCGTAGGTTTTGGAATAAACGATGACATCATCCAGGTATAACAGGACCGTCTCGAAATTCCGGTGTCCCAGACAGCATTCCATCAACCGCTGGAAGGTTCCTGGTGCATTGCAGAGTCCGAACGGCATACAGTTGAATTCGCTGAGACCCATCGGAGTGGTGAATGCAGTCTTCTCCTTGTCTGCCTCTGCTACAGGAACCTGCCAGTACCCGCTAGTAAGATCCAAAGTGGAGAAGAAGTTAGCAGATTTTAATGCAGCTAAAGATTCTTCTATTCTAGGTAACGGGTACGCATCTTTGTGTGTGATACGGTTGACCTTTCTGTAGTCTACACACATTCTCATTGTGTTGTCCTTCTTTTTCACTAGAACTAGTGGAGCTGCCCAGGGGCTACAGCTGTCCCTGATTACCCCAGCCTCCTTCATGTCCCGCAACATCCCCTTTGCATGCTGATAGTGTGCAGGGGGTACAGGTCGGTATCTTTCCTTTATGGGTGGATGGTCTCCTGTGGGGATGTGATGTTCTACCCCCTTTACTCGCCCGAAGTCTAGCGGGTGTTTACTAAAGACTCTTTCATACTCCCGAACCACCCGGTAGACTCCCTGATTTTGGTGTGAGGGAGTGGAGGTAGTACCCACATGCAGTTGCTGACACCAGTCCTCCATTTGTTTCTTAGAGCCGTTACCTTCCTCTGGTTGAGATGGAGGCAAGGGTTCCACGGCCCTTACAGAATTTTGGTTTATGGTGAACAATTTGGCTAGCGTGGCATACCGGGGCAGGTATACTTCTCTCCCACCGATATTTATGATGCGGACGGGCTCCCTCCCATGGCGTACATCGACCACCCCCCGTGCTGTCAAAATGGTGGGCCTACTGTCTAAGTAGACGGGTTCTACCATTGCTTGGTAGTCTCTACCTCTTAGACCAATAGCTGCCCGGCACCAGATCATCATCTCACTTTTCGGGAGCATGGCAATAGGGAACGGGTCACACATTCTCACGCTACCAATCTCACCACCAGATAGTTCCACTTGTTGCCGTTTCATCAGTGCCCGGATCTCTTTTTGGAGAACACGCTGCTGGCTGGAACTGGCGTTCTTGGTAACCTGCTGCAAAATGAGAATTACCTCTGCAAGACAATTTTCAATTACGTTAGTTCCCAAGGTTATTTTAGGGTGACTCTCATGACGGTCAATGTCCACAATAATCAGTCCTTGTGCCGCCAGTTCGACTTTACCGATCTTAATGGTCACCTCTTTGAACCCCACCTGCGGCACGGGCTGACCATTGCTGGCGATGATACTCAGGTCATCATCTGGGTAGCGGGTTATGTCCGAGTCATTCCAGTACCGCTTAAAGAGCACGTACGGGATGGTAGTCACCTGTGACCCAGTGTCTAGTAGGGCACTCATAGGAATGCCATCCAGTACCACAGGCAAGACTGGACGTCCCCCTACGTATTTATCACGCCAGTTCGATGGGCCTGATGATCTTATGCCTGGGGGTTGGCCCTCTACCCCAGGTTGTGCCCGTTTAAATGACAGTACCTTGCCATATGTCCGGGTTGATTGCAGCAGCGGCAGATGGGCTGTCCGTCCTCGTTGTAGCGGTCGCTGGGTCTTCCTCTGGACGGCGGGATCCTCCTCTGTCGGCGCCATGGGACGTCCTCCGGTCCGGATTCCAGCTGGATCTTTCCTGGAGGAGAGACCTGTAAAGACTGCACAGTTCTGGTTAGCGCGGCTACGCTTTTGGTCAGTTCTTGGACCTGATGGTGCAAGTCTGTAGCCGGGTTGTTATCCAAAACCTGCGCACCAGCTCCTACAGACTCTGTAGACAAGGGCGCCGCCTCCTGGTGATAGGTAATAGCAGGGCGCCAGTGGGTTACAGAGCTACCCGGTGCCGGTTCTCGGAGCACCCGGATGGCCCTGTCTTTGAACTTTGCAAAGTCTAACCCAGGGTTCTGCAAGGCCATTGCATGTGACTGGGTTTGGTGGGCGTTGGACAGCAGACCCTCAATGAATTGCTCAGTCAACAGTTCATCTGCATTCCGCACACTGTCAGGGTCTGCCTGTTTAATGGCTCCCAGGGCCTCTTGCAAATTCAAAGCATAGTCTCTTATACTGTCTTGGGCCCGCTGCTTGCACCCATAAAATTTCATTTTGATCTCTGCAGAGGTGCGGGTATCAAACGTGTCCCTCAGACGGGCTAAGATCTCCTTCACGGTCTCCTTGTCCCTGACTGACCAGGACTTTACTTCACGTTGGGCTGCGCCGGTTAACTGGCCTACCAATATGCTCACTTTTTGTCCCTCCGTCAGGGGGTATACTTTAAACAGGCTGTACAGTCTCTCTTTAAAGTCGCTTAGGGTATGCGACTCCCCTGAGTATCCGGGGATGTAAGGCATGGTGAACGGCATTACTGCGGCAGCGGCCACGCTGGTGGTAGAGGGTCCCTCCGTATCCTCCCCCCTAGTTAAGCGTGGCCTACCTTCTGTTGCTTCTTCTCCGTAGGCCGCGGCTCCGCAGACGATCGTCAGGGTGGAGGACCATGCATCGCGCTCTGGTGACGTCAGCGTCACTCCCTCTCCTTCCAGGACCTTGCGCAGCGTCGGTGCGTAGGGTGGAGCTTCAGGTCTCGCGCGCTTTCGGCGTCCACACCCCTCTTCTTCCCGCGCGGCGTCCTGAAGATGGCGTCCGACGGCGGGAAAACGACTGCGGATGGCGGGAAAACAGCTGAAGATGGCGAGAAACGGCTCCGGATGGCGGGAAATGGCTCCGGATGGCGGGGACCTTCACCACGGCAGGTGTGACAGTCTTTTGAAGGCGCGCAGTACCCGGTGGTTGCGGGCACGAAATCCTGCCGACTACGCCAAAGTTGACGCGCCCCCTGGGCCTAGTGTACACATGTAGTGGGTTACCCGGAGCCGGGTCTCTGGGAATTGTAGTCTCCGTGGCGGCGACCCGGTCCCGTGACTCAGGGTGGTCAAACCAGTGGCGGTATAGTATAAGTTTTAGGTTAATTGTCCGACTACGCCACCCATGGGTTGCGGTCAGGGTGTACCGCCGCTGCGAGGCAGACCACTGAGGCTGGTGTGGTATGCGCAGCAAAGGATGGGATAACTCCCCACGGGAAGAGTATAGCCTCAGGGCAGGGAATGTGGATGATGGGAGTGATGGTGCACGGGCGTCCTAGTATTAGTAGTGCTGTATGCAGTGAGAAAGCAGGAACGACTCAGAGTCTTTGCAGTGCAGTTCAGGGTCTTTACTGATGATATTAAGGCAGACCCTCCCGGGAGTACTGGCTAGCATAAGGGGCCTGGTCAGTCTGTGAACAAACAGGAGTTCCCCTGGCCAGGTGGAGTTGTAGGCCTCCCCGTCTATCTGCACTCTTCCTGGCTACCTTGCTGTAAGCGTGTAGAAGTAGCCCACGTCCCTGAGTATACCGTGTGGTGCTCACCCGTATGGCTGGTGACTTGGGGCCTTCTGATAGCCTTCGCTCCTCGATGGCGGTGCTGGTCCCTTCCTTGTGACTGAGCCTCCGGGCTTCTATGGCCAGAGGACCTGGAATCCCCTGCCGGCTGGTTTCTGCTGCTGGACTTAAAGATCCCCGCAGCCTCGGACTCTGGTGTCCGGTTCTTATATTCTTCTGCTTAAGCTCTGCTTAGCTCCAGCCCCTGGTCTTCAGCTCCTGCTCCTACAGAGCTCCTAGCTGTTGCTTTCCCTGTCTTTCTCCTCTTTAGACTCTTAGACTGACTAACCCCGCCCCAGACCCAGTTTATGTAGGGCAGGTTCCTCCCCTATCTGGCCTGGGACAGGAGCTGTTGCATGTTTAAGGGCTCCTGACCAGGAAACCTCCCACTTGCTCTCAGACGTGATATTTCTATCACTGTGGCAACCAGACCCCTGGGGTACCACATGTATAAATGTATGGCTGACAGCCAGCCAGGTCTGGAGCTGAATGTGAATGACTTTATATGGTAGTCTACCAGGAATATAAGATTGAAAGTTCTTTATTGGAAGCTGGGACCTAGGCTTATTGGTCCCTATAAAATAACCGCCGTCATTAACCCATCAGCGTTTCGTCTTGAACCTCCTCTGGCCCTTAAAGTCCACTACGTGTTCCATAGGTCCTTACTCAAGAAGTATGTGGAACCTCTTGAGCCCTCACCTCTACCACCACCCCCAGTAATGGTTGTGGTAATCTGGAGTTCCAGATTTTGAGTATTGTAGATTCTGGTCTCCAACGTCGTTCTCTACAATACTTGGTGCACTGGAAAGGTTATGGTCCAGAGGAGAGGATGTGGGTTTCAGCATCAGAGATGAATGCTCCCAGGTGGGTTCATTCATTCCCCACCTCTTATCCTGAGAAACCCGGTCCTGAGTGTCCGGAGGCCACTCGTAGAGAGGGGTGTACTGTCACGGGTGTGTCAGAAGTGACAGTCGCCCTGCTGTTGGTCGCTCATCCCCCTCCCTTCCCTAGCCAGGGCTTAACACCATGGAAAAACAGGGCGAGGTTCGCGTGCAGCAATTGGTGAAGAACCAATATAGGGACGTTAGTGGAGACAGGGTGATATTAGATCAGCCTAGGATGTCTCCACTTCCCCCTTTCCCTAGAGTCTGGGCTCCCTTTCCCTCTTCCCTTTGTGTTGCACTAAGTCTTTCCCACACATTGCGTGACACACACAGAGTGACTGCAGACTTATCGGTTTGGACAGGACAACCCCTTATCATGCCTGTTTTTGCTGCTAGAGAAGGACCATGCTTAGCAGGCAGTTGACACCCCTAGTCGTTTGGAGTTTGCAGTCATTTCTTGCTGGATGGAAAGAAAAAATGAGGCTGAAGAGTTACCATACAGCCATAGGGTCAAGTGATAGTGACTGCTAGTTTTTCTTGGCTTATGAGATCAAACTGGTATCTAAAAGTCATTGTGATTCTGATTCTAATATTTGAAGAAAGTCAGATATCAGTCACATATCAAAATCACACATCATTTGAATTTGGCCTGGAGGAGGTCTGTGTGAAAGTCCCAATGCGTTTCAGACAAGTTTGCACTGAAAATCACATAACCAAATAGAATGCTTAAGTTTCTTCAACTGAGTGTTTAAGTCAATGGTAAGTGTACTGGCTTCTAGACATAGAGTTTTGGGTTCAATTCCCAGCAGCATACAGTGAACTTTTTATTATTATTTTCATCAGTTGTGAAAGTCAGATGTCTAAGTCACTTATCAAAGTCACATATCAAAGTCAGTTCTCAGACAAGGTATTTAGCCTCAAACTGACATTATTCTGATGTTTGACTTTGATATCTGTCATGTCCTAAACTGGACGCTGTAGTTGAGCACCTCTTCATGAATCAGGATCATCCGACTCCAGCATGCCCCTCATCAAGATTGCTGTGAACAACGCCGGTCTTGATGAATCGAGCCCATTGTGTTTTATATTACGGAAACATATTGGCACATTTTATTATACAATTGGTGGTCTTGTATTATTTCTATATTGTTGCTACAGCAGCATAGTGGGCCCCAAGAATGATTTACTCTGGGGATCCAAGGTTCTGCAGCCCGATGCTGCATACAATTAATATAAAAAAATAAAATAAAATTAATGTTAATATTAATATTGAGCAGAATTAATTTCAGCCTATTGGTGCAGCCTCCACAACTGTCACGGTCTCCCATGTTGTCCCTTGGGAAAATTAATCGCCCACTCTTGCTCTATTATATATAGTGCTATGTTATGCAAAGTGCTAAAGTGCTGCACATTTTCCATCTACACATGTGCATCAAAGCGTCTGTGTGTTACTCACAGAACCTTTGATGCACATGTGTAGATAGAATCACATGATCTATCAAAGGGGATCATGTGACAAGTCACGTGATACATCCAGTACCTGAGGGGGGGGCACACCTTCTAAACTACCCAGTGCCCTGGCTACTCTTACTACTCTTAATCCACTCCTGTACATACAGTACAGACCAAAAGTTTGGACACACCTTCTCATTCAAAGATTTTTCTGTATTTTCATGACTATGAAAATTGTACATTCACACTGAAGGCATCAAAACTATGAATTAACACATGTGTAATTATATACTTAACAAAAAAGTGTGAAACAACTGAAAATATGTCATATATTCTAGGTTCTTCAAAGTAGTCACCTGTTGCTTTGATGACTGCTTTGTACACTCTTGGCATTCTCTTGATGAGCTTCAAGAGGTAGTCTCTGGAAATGGTTTTCACTTCACAGGTGTGCCCTGTCAGGTTTAATAAGTGGGATTTAATAAGTGGGATTTCTTGCCTTATAAATGGGGTTGGGACCATCAGTTGTGTTGTGCAGAAGTCTGGTGGATACACAGCTGATAGTCCTACTGAATAGACTGTTAGAATTTGTATTATGGCAAGAAAAAAGCAGCTAAGTAAAGACAAAGGAGTGGCCATCATTACTTTAAGAAATGATGGTCAGTCAGTCCGAAAAATTGGGCAAACTTTGAATGTGTCCCCAAGTGCAGTTGCAAAAACCATCAAGCGCTACAAAGAAACTGGCTCACATGAGGACCACCCCAGGAAAGGAAGACCAAGAGTCACCTCTGCTTCTGAGGATAAGTTTATCCAAGTCACCAGCCTCAGAAATCGCAGGTTAACAGCAGCTCAGATTAGAGACCAGGTCAATGCCACACAGAGTTCTAGCAGCAGACACATCTCTTCAACAACTGTTAAGAGGAGACTTTGTGCAGCAGGCCTTCATGGTAAAATAGCTGCTAGGAAACCACTGCTAAGGACAGGCAACAAGCAGAAGAGACTTGTTCGGGCTAAAGAACACAAGGAATGGACATTAGACCAGTGGAAATCTGTGCTTTGGTCTGATGAGTCCAAATTTGAGATCTTTGGTTCCAACCACCGTGTCTTTGTGCGACGCAGAAAAGGTGAACGAATGGACTCTACATGCCTGGTTCCCACCGTGAAGCATGGAGGAGGAGGTGTGATGGTGTGGGGGTGCTTTGCTGGTGACACTGCTGGGGATTTATTCAAAATTGAAGGCATACTGAACCAGCATGGCTACCACAGCATCTTGCAGCGGCATGCTATTCCATCCGGTTTGTGTTTAGTTGGACCATCATTTATTTTTCAACAGGACAATGACCCCAAACACACCTCCAGGCTGTATAAGGGCTATTTGACCAAGATGGAGAGTGATGGGGTGCTACGCCAGATGACCTGACCTCCACAGTCACCAGACCTGAACCCAATCGAGATGGTATGGGGTGAGCTGGACAGCAGAGTGAAGGCAAAAGGGCCAACAAGTGCTAAGCATCTCTGGGAACTCCTTCAAGATTGTTGGAAGACCATTTCCGGTGACTATGTCTTGCAGCTCATCAAGAGAATGCCAAGAGTGTGCAAAGCAGTCATCAAAGCAAAAGGTGGCTACTTTGAAGAACCTAGAATATAAGACATATTTTCACTTGTTTCACACTTTTTTGTTAAGTATATAATTCCACATGTGTTAATTCATAGTTTTGATGCCTTCAGTGTGAATGTATAATTTTCAAAGTCATGAAAATACAGAAAAATCTTTAAATGAGGTGTGTCCAAACTTTTGGTCTGTACTGTACATACAACACTACACATCAGTGCAGGTACAACTTATGGCTTCTTCATCTAGGAGTTTATGAGCATCATCTGTCTAATTGACAGAGAACCCCTGAGAAGTCTACACAAGAAAGCTTCTGTCTGTATCATGATTCCAGTGACTTTTATAAGGTTTAGACAATGGAAGCATAAAGCTGGTTAATGTTTATAAGTATGATTCGTCGATAATACCGAATTGGCCAGATTCTGTAATCTCGAGAAGTTTACTTTTAAACATTGTTTTAGACAATAGATCTGTGTATTTCTCATGGAGCATAATGGTAAGTGTACACACATTATTTGAATCAATATTTTGGTTACAATAACACTATTAGTCAAAGCAAATATCACAGTGGTCACTTTTGTACAAATCAGGATAATGAATCTTTGAAACACACAACTTCATAGACCATAGAACAATTAACATTGTCTTACTGTATTGACTCCTAGCAAACACTTTGTGGATAGCATGCATCAAGGACAGTTCATGTGAAAGAGCTAGTTTCTCAGTATCAGAGTAAATCAATATTATACTGCAGTATATTGCAATATTATAGTGCTTGAATTCACGCAACCATATTTGCAATACATTCCACACTTGGTCTAATGACCACACTTTATCAAAGCATATAAACAATATGTTACAATATGTAGGCTATAAGATATCCATATTTTTATTAGCAATACAATCCACATTTGGATATCTTATAGCCACACATTATTTACACAAAGCACCCTATCCAAAGGGGATGGTTTTAGCGGATGATTGCCATAAAAATAATAATGGAAGTGTACACTGTGTACAACAACACAAAGCAATGCATGAACAAATTATAGCAAAAAATAAATCAGCTGGCCTAATACTCAAAGTCTTCATGGCAATCCTCCCAGTGGATGGCCATGGAACAATGAGGTGGAATAAGATTCTACAGGTGAACAACTGGCTACGTCGATGGTGCCGTCAACAAGGATTTGGAATTCTGGATCACGGAATGAATTACCTATACGATGGACTACTTGCTAGAGATGGGGTACACCTTACGAAGACTGGAAAACATGTATTTGGAAGTCGCCTTGCTACACTCATCAGGAGAGCTTTAAACTAGAACAATGTGGGAAGGGAAGCAAAAGGCCAGAAAAAGCCATACAGCTGACAAATACTATTGAGATCTCTGCTACTGGAAGTGGAAAGGAAGAACAAAGACAAAACAATTTAAATAATAAAAATATGGGAGGAAGAGAAACCAATCACAAACTAAAATGTTTTTATACAAATGCACAAAGCATGGGCAACAAACAAGGAGAATTGGAACTACTAATGCAGGAAAAGAAATATGATGTCATTGGAATCACTGAAACTTGGTGGGACGATACACATGATTGGAATAAAAGGCTAAAAGGATACAACTTATTTGCAAGAAACAGACTTGATAAGCGAGGAGGAGGTGTCGCATTGTATGTTAGAAAAGCGTATATCTGCAAAGAGATTGAAGCTTCAGAGACTGGGAGTTCTGTGGAAACTGTTTGGGTAAGAATACAAGGAGAGAACAACGGAAAGGACACCATTGTAGGCATTTACTACAGGCCACCTGGGCAAGCTGAAGATATGGATGAACTCTTTATGTATCAAATGACCAAGTTCTCCAAAAAATATGACGTAGTGGTCATGGGAGATTTCAACTATCCAGACATTTGTTGGGAATCTCTCTCAAGTAAAACTAACAGGTCAAGCAAATTCTTATCCTCTCTTGCTGACAACTTTATCTTCCAAAAGGTAGGGGAGAAAACAAGGGGATCTGCTACTTTGGATCTAATCCTTATAAACAGGGAGGAAATGGTTGAGGAGGTAAAGGTGGCTGGGACCCTAGGAGGCAGCGATCATGCTATTATAGAATTTTGGATAACTAGAGGAGGAAGACATGTGAAGACTCAAACTTCAAGGTTAGATTTTAGAAAGGCAGATTTTAAGAGACTAAGAAAGAGAATAGGAGGGATCCAATGGCTGGATGTCCTTAAGGACAAAAATGTCCAGGAAGGATGGGAAATTTTTAAAAATGAGATTCTCAAAGCACAATCGTTAACAATCCCGAAAAGTAGGAAGAATGGGAAGCATTTAAGGAAACCAGGATGGATGAACACAGAACTTAAACACATGCTAAAAAGAAAGAAAGAAATGTTTATTAAATGGAAAGAGGGAGGCATATCTAAAGAAGATTATAATGCAGTCTGCAGATCCTGTAGGGCACGTATCAGGTTAGCTAAAGCTGACAATGAATTAAGGCTTGCAAGAGATGTCAAAAGCAATAAAAAAGGATTTTGGGGGTATGTCAAAAGTAAAAGAAAAGTCAAAGATGCTATAGGATTTTTACAGGATGAAAATGGAGAAATGGTAAGAGAGGATGTTGAGAAGGCCGAACTTTTTAATTTCTATTTTGCATCTGTTTTCTCTCAGAAAGAAAATGTAACATCAACTGATCTTCACTATCCTTTTAACCCCTTAAGCCCCGGAGCATTTTTCGTTTTTGCATTTTCGTTTTTGCTCCCCTTGTTCCCAGAGCCATAGCGTTTTTATTTTTTGGTCAATATGGCCATGTGAGGGCTTATTTTTTGCGGGACGAGTTGTACTTTTCAATGCCATTACTAGTTTTATCATATCCTGTACGGGAAAACGGGAAAAAAATTCCAAGTGCGGTAAAATTGCAAAAAAAGTGCAATACCACAGTTGTTTTTTATTTATTTTTTTTACCATGTTCACTGAATGCTAAAACTGACCTGCTCTTCTTATTCTACAGGTCATTACGAGTTCATAGACACCAAACATGTATAGGTTCTTTTATATTTAAGTGGTGAAAAAAAATTCCAAAATTTGGTAAAAAAAAAAATAAAAAAATAGCGCCATTTTCTAAGACCCGTAGCGTCTCCATTTTTCGGGATCTGGGGCTGGTTGAGGGCTTATTTTTTGCGTGCCGGGCTGACGTTTTTATTGATACCATTTTGGGGTAGATCCGATGTTTTGATCGCCCGTTATTGCATTTTATTGCAATTTTGCAGCGACCAAAAAACGTAATTCTGGCGTTTAGAATTTTTTTCTCGTTACGCCGTTTACCGATCGGAATAATTCTTTTTTTATATTGATAGATCGGGCGATTCTGAACGCGGCGATACCAAATATGTGTATGTGGGTTTTTTTTTTATATATTTTATTTTGAATGGGGCGAAAGGGGGGTGATTTAAACTTTTATATTTTTTTATTTTTTTTTATATTTTTAAAAACTTTTTTTTTTTACTTTTTGCATGCTTCTATAGTCTCCATAGGAGACTAGAAGCAGCAACTATTCGATCGCCTCTGCTACATACAGGGGACGAGCAGGTCCCCTGCATGCAGCAGAAATGGTCCTGTGCTATGAGCGCCGACCACTAGGTGGCGCTCATAGCGACAAGATCATGACAACCACAGGCATCTGCTGCAGACCCTGGGTTGTCATGCACGCCCATCGGCGACCCGCGATCACGTGACGGGGTCGCCGGTGGGCGGGGCTTATGACGCGCTACCCGGAAGCGCGCGTTAAATGCTGCTGTCGGAGATTGACAGCAGCATTTAACTGGTTAACAGCCGCGGGTGGATCGCGATTCCACCCGCGGCTGTTGCGGGCACATGTCAGCTGTAAGAATCAGCTGACATGTGCTCGGTTCAGTGAGGGCTCAGCGCCGGAGCCCTCACTGAACCGGCGGTACGCAAATATGCGTACTAATACGTCCCCGGTAAGTAAGGGGTTAAAGGAATAGAGGAATCCAAGTTATCTGTAAACAGAAAGATTGTGAGGGAATATTTAGCTAACATAAATGAGTTCAAGTCTCCAGGTCCAGATGAATTACACCCCAGAGTACTGAAGGAGATCGTAGAAGAAATTTTAGAACCACTCTCCATAATCTTTGAAAATTCTTGGAGAACAGGAGAAGTCCCAGAAGACTGGAGAAGAGCAAATGTTGTTCCTATCTTCAAAAAGGGGAAGAAGGTGGACCCAGGGAACTATAGGCCGGTGAGTCTGACTTCTATACCAGGAAAGATCTTTGAACAAATTATTAAACAACATGTATGTAAGTACATGGATAAGAATGAAATGATTAACCAGAGTCAGCATGGGTTTGTAACTAACAAGTCATGTCAGACTAACTTAATTTCCTTCTATGACATAATCACTGACTGGGTGGATCAGGGAAATGCTGTAGATATAGTATATCTTGACTTCAGCAAAGCATTTGACAAAGTATCTCACACCATCCTTATTGAAAAAATGACCAAGTATGCAATGGACCAGGCAACTGTTAGGTGGATTCATAATTGGCTTAGTGATCGGACTCAAAGGGTGGTTGTAAATGGCTTCACATCCAGCTGGATGAATGTCTCAAGTGGGGTACCACAGGGCTCCGTCCTGGGACCTGTATTGTTCAACATCTTTATCAATGATTTAGATGAAGGAATTGAGGGTAAACTGATTAAATTTGCTGATGACACAAAGCTAGGAGGGATAGCTAATACTAGAGAAGAGAGAGAGAGGGTTCAAAAAGACCTAAATAAACTGGAGCAGTGGGCAGCAACCAACAGAATGGTTTTTAACAGGGAAAAATGCAAAGTACTACATCTGGGCAATAAAAATGAAAAAAGCATATACAGAATGGGAGGAATAGAGCTAAGCAACAGTACATATGAAAAAGACTTAGGTATACTAATAGATCATAGACTGAACATGAGTCAACAGTGTGATGCAGCAGCAAAAAAGGCAAATACAATTCTGGGATGTATTAACAGAAGCATACAGTCTAGATCACGTGAAGTCATTATCAGTCTTTACTCCTCTTTGGTCAGACCTCATCTGGAATACTGTGTACAGTTTTGGGCACCACGTTTTAAAAAAGACATAGACAAACTGGAGCAAGTTCAGAGAAGAGCGACCAGAATGGTGACTGGTCTGCAAACCATGTCCTATGAGGAACGGTTGCAGGATTTGGGAATGTTTAGCTTGCAAAAAAGAAGACTGAGAGGAGACTTAATAGCTGTCTACAAATATGTCAAGGGCTGTCACATTGTAGAAGGATCATCTTTATTCTCATTTGCACAAGGAAAGACTAGAAGCAATGGGATGAAACTAAATGGGAGGAGACACAGATTAGATATTAGAAAAAACTTTTTGACAGTTAGGGTGATTAATGAGTGGAACAGGCTGCCACGAGAGGTGGTGAGTTCCCCTTCAATGGACGTCTTCAAACAGAGGCTGGACAGACATCTGTCTGAGATGATTTAGTGAATCCTGCTTTGAGCAGGGGGTTGGACCAGATGACCCAGGAGGTCCCTTCCAACTCTACCATTCTATGATTCTATGATTCAATCATCTCCTCTGCCAAAAAACTTTCCCCAATGCAGTTCACACAGGCACAACATGGATTGCACGTGAAGTTCTGTGTCACAGCTTCTCCTTCTGTGTCCTCATCTTGAGTAGCTACCCCTATAAGCTTTGTCCATAACTGTAGAGGGGTTCAGTACTGCCACCAAGTCTCAAATATATTGATAGCAGTGGTAACCTTTGTCACGCAAAAATGGCTAGTGTTCATCATTTGAGCCAAGTAAATCTATAGATTCTGTTTGGTTTTCCATGACGCCACATTTTCCACGGTTGGCCTCTCGATTTTCGGTCTGAAGATTGCTTGGGTCATCATTTCCAGATTATGATCTAAAGGGAAAACACATATTATTCTCTGCACAAAATCCCGGTCAGTTGGGACGTGTTCCCCTTTCTTTTGCCCGGGTTTCATAACTATCAACACATTGTCTGCTCCTTGAACAATTACCTCAGCAGGTTCTGGAGGACCTTTGTCACCCAGTTGTTTCAACCAGATTTTTGCACCATCATTGATAGGATCTGAGGATCCAAATCCTTCACCTCCTCTGACTGTCACAACTGCAGGGGTCCTTACTCTGACCACCTTCGTTTTAGAAATAGACAGTACCAGTAACTGAGTTATCTTATCTCTCTTCTGTATTATCATGACTTTTTCTTCATCATTCATTAAAAGTACTTTAATTTCTTCCTGATAATCCTGGTCTATCACTCCTCCCATTACCTGAATACCCTTTAAGGCCAAGCCTGACCTTGAGGTTATAAGACAAAAATGCTCAGGTGGCATTTGCAAGCCTATAGCAGTCCTGATTTTCTTTACAACTTCTTTGAAGTGACTTTCATTGTCACTTTGAATCTGTATTGGGATACAGTACAATACCATTGTTTCCAAAGTCTTAATAGTATTGTTAGCATTGGCCATTTTACAGGTACAAATCAACGTAAACCCAGAATATGCATACAAAGCTGTGCATACGCATACACATCCTCCATCATGTAGAGGAGGGCCAATGTAGTCAATTTGCCCAGGAAGTTTTCCTTGAGCTTTCTGGCCTCTCACCACATGAGGGATTGGTCTCTGTTGTGAATATTGACACTTAATGACGGTTTCCTTTATGAACTCTAACCTGATGGGCACCCCTCTGGTCTGTGCCCATTGAGTCAGTCCAAGCAGCTCCTCAGAGGTATCAGTCTTTACTGGATTCAGTGACTGATATTTCGGACTGTTAGTCTGCTACTGAGTTGAATCTTTCCAGGGTATCTGAAGCACAAATAGCATCAACATGAAACACAGTCACTTTAATTATTTGTACAATTGCCCAGATATCTTGCCACAACTCTTTTCCCCATACTTCTTTGCTATGTATACTTGTAGTCTGATAGCCCACTGCGTTCCACACACGGTTGTTACCTTGGTACCTAGCTGACCCTTCTGTAAACCACGCTTGTTTCCTCTGCTCAGGAATCAATTGTTCAAAGGATATCTCCTGCTCCTGAAGTCCCATAGGGACTTTGCCTAACTTCTCATGCAATGTGGAGATTCCACTAACTCCTGGTTTTGCTCTGTCCTGAATTGCCTCAATTTGCTTTCCTCCTAATTCTGTAGTTATAACCTTGCACTCACTGAATTGTTTTGGAGTTCCCTTAATCAAACTGGCCTCCGCCCCTGTATCTACCAACATTTGTGGGGTGTGGCCAGCATGTCAATCACTTTTATCTGTCTC
The DNA here is from genome assembly GCF_046119375.1 of Phyllobates terribilis. Lineage (NCBI taxonomy): Eukaryota > Metazoa > Chordata > Amphibia > Anura > Dendrobatidae > Phyllobates > Phyllobates terribilis. Next base: position 129,706 of record NW_027364307.1, read on the forward strand.
CCTCCATCGATCCTCCATTTCAGATGAAGACATCATATTAGGAGAAAATGATGCCCCCTTCTGTTGGGCTTTGAATTCCTGTATCAAGGATTTAACTTCAGCATAAAGATCCTCAAACCCCTGTGCTGTGGGCTTTGCTGGCGACGAGGAGGGAGTTGGCCCTCTCTCTCCCTGTGTCCTGCCCGGCCCCTGCTGTGGGGATTCAGAATCTTTTACTGTAACCTTTCTATTATGTGAAACCCTGACTTTTTATTAAGTCCTCTCTTTTGATACAATTTCCACATCTCGTTAGTACCAATCCCGTCTATTTTATCCCTGTGGACACCATCCTTTATCAGGGCCATAAACATATCTTTACGGGTAATACAAGATCTAGGATTGTAGTTACTTTTGACATTGTCATGCTGCTCTTCAGAGGGAAAATTACCCTTTTGTTTGGGACCCCAATCTCCCAGATCCCCTAACTGTCTAATTGCCTCCAATGTATTGGCGATAGTTTTCCCAGTCTGATTTATCATTAGCGTCATCATGATATGCTTGTAGGCTGCAGGGGCATTTCTAATGATACGATTTCTAACAGATACACTCACAACAACTTGCATATAATCATCATAAGAGCTTGCCGAAATAGCATTTTTCATGACCTCCTCTTTCAACCTCTGAGTACAATCTTTCAATGTAAACCATGGTTTTTCATTGGGCGGCCAGTCCGCCTCGGATGGGTATTTATGCTGCAATGCCATGGCCACATCAAGCATACTACACACCACATGTGGCTGCTGAATTGTCAAGGTACGAAAGGCCTCCTTCACTACAGGTTCATGACTGAATTGGACAAATTTTTGGCCATCCACAGCATCCACCTGCACTCCATGAGCCCCCATCTCCCATAATCTGACAGCTCAAGCTACTAAAGATTCATTTGGCTTTTGAGAGAAACAATCATGAAGGTCATTAAGCTCCTGCTGACTGTAATCCTCTACTGCATTCTTATTCTGTTTACCTGCAGCAGTCTCTACAATCCGTCTCCGACATATGGGTTAAGAGGAGGATCAATTTCTCTCTTTCCATTGAAATATTCATCCTCAGTCTCTGGATTGGTGATGTTTTTAGAGTCAGTTGAATCCCATACATCCCCATCCCACTGATCAGGGCTCCACTCTATCCCTGCTTTGGCTATGGCCAAAGCTACTTTCTTGTTATTAACCTTCCCTCACCTCCTTTTGTATTTATACTGCGCTACACATACAGCAGCCTTTTCTGCAACATGCTGATATCCATCACATCTGTCCATTAATAACTTATTCTGACACTGTGCTATAATCAATGCATTCTGGGCCTCACACAACTGTCTTTCCAATTCCTGAACTTTTGTTAATATACGTATTCTTTCCTCATGCTGTTTTCTATATGCAGACAGCAGGATCCATCTGTAAAGGACATATTGATACTCATGCTAGAGCAACTCCATTTTGTCTGCTTGCTTTAAAATCATGTTATCACTCCTTGCATAACATATTCTTTCTTTCTCTTCCCATGGAACTTATCTCACACTAACTTTTTCTCAAGAGAACATTTTGTCAGACACTCTGTTATCTAACTTGTTTAGGCCAGGTTTGACCTTGTAAAATTTCCATAGTGCTTCAAACTAACAATGATAATATGACCATATATGTGTTTTCCGTAATAATTGTACTAACATCAGTTAGCCTATAGTATTGTAGTATGGCTGTAGAGTTGATTGGCTATTTGATATACTCAAAACAATATAAAATGCTAAGCAAAATAAACGGGATCAGAGATTCTTTGAATCCCGACAATACAGAGCACGCATTGCCTCCGTTTGGTTTTCTGTGGATTGCGCAATCAACATAATAATTTTGACACTCACTTGGTCAACCGTGAAGGGTTATTGCCCTCCCTTAACAGCTGGTGCCGTGACTCGGATCCCTAGCCAGGGACGCCCCTCCACCTCTGGACGACCACAAAGAGAGACCTGCCTTCAGCCTCCCCCACTGGAATTGGGACTGATCATCCCCCACAAAAAGCCACGGTAAGTGCACCAGTTCTTTACTAGTGACACTGACCGTTTGGCGTGGTTTCCACGTAGTGTGTGGTTGTTTGCAGTATCTCCGGGTGTCCTGGTTGGATATAGTCAAAGGTGAGACTATGAGGGGTGTAGTCTCATTAGGGGTCTGATATTATTTAACTTCAAAGCAGTATCACCTCGGATTTACAAGTGAATATTGTGTGAATCTTTCTCAGCTTTGGACAAAAATCCTTAGGAGAGACTGAACATTGTTAGTTTCAGTCGCGGCAGGTGATCGAAGATTGGGTAGGACACGCAAGTAGATATACGTATATCGAGTGTCCGGTGCGCTGCAATACTGCAAAGCTGCATAGCAGCAGAAGTGCACCTCCTTTCATTTGTTGTGTGAAAGAATTCCCCCGACGGGAGGGGTGAGTTAGTAGTGGAACAGCTGGGAGCTCTGGCCAGACTCCGCTGTGCACAAATTAAGGATCTTTTTGTCAGTTGTAGTGAATAATCAATGTTTCTGTGGAGCAGAAAGAATTTGTCTCCCCCGAAGGAGAGGGAGGATGTGATGAATATCATGATCAGTCGAGAAGGGAAAAGATCATTTAAGCACGTGCCAAAAGTGTTTAAGGTGTTAAATTTTCCTGTGGAGGGGAGGCTTCAGCCTGTGTTGTGGGATGAAGGCATCCGGCAGCAAAGGGGTAGATTAGTTGACTGCTGTGGATTGTTGGAAGATGCTGAAAACTTTAGGAAAGTGGCACATGAGATTTGTGATGAAGGATATGTTGAAAAAGTACAGGAGGAAGTAGGTCCCCCCCTTCCCAACTTATGTGTCCACAATCCAAATCTAGAGCCCCTAAAGAAGCATCTCCCACAAATGTAGCAATACCCCAGCCCCTGAATCCGGAAACTGAGCAATTTATACCTTATGAGATTAAATACCCTGCACTTCCCACTGAGAGCCAGCCACAATCATATAACCCAGACGGTTGGCTCTGTAATGTGTGTTGGGTCACTAATCCAGGATGGCGCAGGACATGCTATAATTGTGAAGCACGCACGTAAACCCGGTGTTGTAGCACCAACCTACCCATTACTTAACGCTGACGGGGGGTATTATGAATCACTACCCCCACCTGCCCCTACCATCATATTCCATTCAGAGGGACCCAGGGTCCTCTGAACTCTTCCCTATTCACCCTCTCCCAAACTGGGGAAATAGAACATGGACGCTAGTATGAGGAGGTGGCGTCTGATTTACTAAATGGTCCTTCAGAATTCTCTACTATACTGAGAATAGGTATGGGGAGTATACCACAACAGCAGGTTGGGATCATTGTAAACGCAGCAAATGCGAAACTGCAGCATGGGTGGGGGCTAGCTGCAGAGATATGTCGTATTGGGGGACCTACAATACAAGCTGCATCTAATGATTACATCCGTGACCATGGCCCGTTAAGAGAAGGAGAGGTGATGGCTACAAGAGCCGGACAGCTATCATGTCATTTTGTTATACATGTAGAGAAAACCAAAAGAGTAATGTCATTGTGTAAGATTACAGTACAAGATGTTAAATGCAGCAAGGAAGATAATGGGATGTTGAAATGTTGAAAAGTAAATGCATGTGAAAAAAAAAGGTTGCGCTGAGTTTGTTGACAGAAGGAAAAAGTATGTGGATATGTGGAGAAACTTAAATGGTTAACTGAAATATGCACGCTGCCAGATAAGCGCCCAGTTACAGCTGCTAGCATAGCAAAACGGCCTTGGCTTGATACAGAGCAGGAAAAAAAAAAAAGGTGAATGGAGGAAGAAAATGCAGACAATAAGGGAAACACGATGCTATGTTATGTGTATTACAAAGATACTGCTCTCCGATAATGGCGGAGTAATGAATTGTTGGGAATGTTCTAATTGTGGCCAGCAGAATCCATTGTCAGTAGATTACTGTGTTGCATGTCACGCACTCCCCTCGCTACTACCCAAGCCACTTCTAGTGCCCCATCCTCATCTGTTATACCTATGTCCGCCCAAAGTTCCAACCCTTCCTGCAGCGGCCATGTTGCTACACCCATTGCATCACCTCCGGTCTCTGACCAAATGTCCCTTTGGTGGTGGCCATCTTGGTGCACCCTTCCTGTAGTATGCTTCCTTCTGGTTGCGGCCATCTTGGCACACCCAGAATACAGGCAGCAATACACACTACACCCAGAATGTGTATGAGGAAGATCATCATAATCAGTGTGTGACAGAGCATTAGACGCCAATACATATGAGAGTGGGTTTAACTTCTGTCAAGCCCTTAAAATATGGGCTCAGGATAAGTTGGCTAATCAATCCACTACCCTCAACAGCACATATTTATGTCCACTTTGACATTAGGGCTAAAATATGGTGATGTAAACTAATTCTCTAGATGGTCATGTATCCTTAAGTTTCTAATAGATGCACATACACGTTGTCTGGTTTACAGTAATTGATTTAGCAAACGTTTTTGTTTTTTTATTAGCATTCCACTACACAAAGACTGTCAGTTTCTGTTTGCATTTACATATTACATTACATATTACATTTACACAGAGCAAATGTCCATCAGGGCCAGTGTTAGTCTCCTCAAGCATCTAGCAAAACTGAATTGTCGAGTCTCAGCCTCGAAACTTCAGTTTTGGCCCGGCAAGTGGTCTTCTTAGGCCATTGCCTTACTCAGGGTGCCAGACATCTCACAGAAGAAAGGAAGACGGTCATCTACGCACTACCGTTCCCAAAAGATCCCATAGAGCTGCAACGGTTCCTCGGACTATGTACATACTGCAGACAATGGATCCCAGACGCCTCACGTCTCATGCAGCCGCCCCTCTAAGATGCATTAAAAGAAGACACTCTGGCTGATGTCAACAACAAGGACCACCAAGAACAGCTGCAACAAGCCTTTGAGCAACTAAAGTCAAGGAAAATGACAGCCCCTGCCCTTGGAAATCTGGACTATGCTCAACCTTTCCATTTGTATGCCTCTGAGACAGGAGGACATGCAGCCGGAGTACTCACGCAGAGACACTGTACAAAGCAGCGCCCAGTCGTTTATTACCTAGCGCATCTCTCCCCCAGCTGTCTACGAGCAGTTCACGCCACACAGCAACCTAAACATCTGTCTACACAGAGACACCTGTGGCTGCAGTGTTCGTTGATTTTGCCAGAAAATGTGAAGTTACACCACCATCAACCCAGCCACCCTGCTACCAGCACCTGAAGGAGAGGGGAAAAAGGCTCCACCGCATGATTGTCTGGAACAAATTACTGCGGAGTCAACTCCACTTGTTCTAGTGGGGGAAGTACCCTTGGATGACCCAGAACTTACGTTATATACGGATGGATCCAGATATGTTGACACCTCTGGCAGGTTTCATACTGGATATGCTGTCACAACTGAAGATACATTGGTAGAGGCAGCAGTCTTACCTCCCAGTATGTCAGCACAAGAAGCAGAGCTCAAAGCTCTGACTGCAGACTGTGAAAAATGCTGAAAGCATCAGACAATTGATGGAAGTGGTGCAACTACCAAGACAGTTGGCTGTCGTAAAGGTAAAAGCTCATACCCGACCAGATGCCCCTGAAGCAAGAGGTAATGCACTTGCTCATCTCCATGCTAAGCGAGCAGCTCTTCTTCTGACATCCATGTCCATGGCTCTTACACGGCAACAGGCCAAACAGCTAAATTCCGTGCCAACCCAGGATCAACCTGCAGAAGAGCATCAACCGGTCCCTCCAATCACAAAGCTACGCTCCACACGCTCTACGCGCTAAAGAAGAACGCCAGTCGTAGAAGGAGGTGGGTGCTAAGTTGATAGATGGGCTATGGAAGAAGAAACAACTGTACTGTTTGCCTCGACTCCTGTATCCAGCCATTGCGGCCTGGGCCCATGGACTGCTTAGGGGTAGTGGATATGTTTTCCAGTTGGCCAGAAGCATTCGCCGTTCCAAACATGACTGCCAAGACTACCGCCAAGAAGCTGGTCTCTGAAGTTGTTTGCCGGTATGAAGTCCCAGAAGTTATCAAAAGTGATGAAGGACCAGGCTTTTCCTCATGCGTATATCAAGAAATACTTACCATGATCGGATCAACAGTGATGTTACATACTCCTTACCATCCACAGTCAAGTGGCAAGGTGGAGAGATTGAATGGCACACTGAAAAGGCAGTTAACCAAAATGATGCAGGAGACTACGGCCCAGTGGCCTGAGCTCCTTCCCATTGCACTATATCACATACGCACCACCCCCATAGGGAAACACAAACTGTCACCCTATGAGATACTATTTAGGTCACAACCAGCTATAGCTAGATTTACCCCACAACAATTATCAGAAGAAACAGATTATGTTGTGCAATATGTGATTCAGTTTGCCAAAGCCTTAACTAACACCCATGCGTTAGTATCATCTTCTATTCCAGATCCAGCTGATGCAGAAGGTTGTCATACCCTCAGGCCTGGAGATTATGTGTATGTGAAGAAGCATGTTCGGAAACACGGACTAGAACCATTGTATGACGGATCATACCAAGTGCTCCTGACAATCCCAACAGCTGAGATGTTTTATGATAATATGTATGGTTAAACTAGTCAATACCTGGAATAGCCTACAACAGAGTACTGACCCCTTTAATAATAAGTTCATTACTGACCATCAGATTTTGGTACAAGAATTGAGACAATTAGAAAACAACCAGATCAGTGACTGTTGGATATGTACTCACTCACCAGTTTCAGCCGCTAGTATGCCCTTTCTGGCGGTCCGTCCCAGACCATCATTATTGGAAAGATACATTCATAATCACTCATGGGTACATGCAAATCTGTTTATAAAAGGTACCGATGACACGTTATAAAATATCTGGTAACGTCCCTTGTAATGAATCTTCTGAATATAAGCCTAGTGATCCAACATGTGGCAATCCGGATGTTGGATATTGTAGCCCCCTGGGACAAATGTCTTCATGGTGTATGTTATCAAATAACACCGTTTTAATCAATTTGGTACATAAATTAGTATTACAGCACTCTGCTTTATGGGATTTGCCATCAGCCACATATTGGGTCTGTGGGAATAATGCGTATAAATGGCTCCCAGTCAGAGTAGGGGGGACTTGTACGTTGGGCCGGCTAACTTCAGCCACTTATCTTATTCCCCATAGTAAAGTAGATATGAGAGCCATCCCTCTTCATACCATCTATAAACGTTATAAACGTGCCAAAGACAACACCCCACGACCATCAGGAAGACCTCATTTAGTACAAATGAGTGTACCCAATAAGATAGCCAGTACCGTCTTCCTCTACCCTATGGTTACATAAATGTGGGACAAGTTAGTGGAAGTCACTGACTACTTAGATGACCAGATTTGGAATATTTTGGAAGTAATTAATACTACTGTTGCAGTGCAGAATCAGCTTATTATAGTGGCTAATCAACATACGTTAGTGCTGGACTATTTGACAGCAGCTCAAGGAGGGATGTGTGTCAGGTTGTAGGCCCAGCCTGTTGTCACTATATTGACCCATATATTGACCCCGACTCTACCATACGGTTAAAGACTAAAATGGAGACATTAGGAAACTCAGGGAAGAGTATAACAAACATAACGAGTTGACCAAAGAGTGTTGCATATTGTTGCTTGCTTGTTAATATATGTTTTACTAAAACTAGTCTTTTATTGTATCCCATTTTGCATGAGGAAAACCTGCCAGTCATCAGAGAGCAAGGAGGACACTGTTAACCGACATCCAGTGCTACTGTACACGGACCTCCCAGATGTAACCAGCATTGAGGACCTGGATGACAAGGGAATGATGACCTTTACCCGCTTGCCCCAACCAATTTCAGATCTGAACTTTATGATTATATCAACAAACAAGGGGGGGTGGACATGCCGCGACAGCCCCAATTGGTAACAAGGGCACTAATTGGGTGAAGACCAATGTCCCTCAGGCTCAAACCATGACCCTGGGAAAGCACCTTTATTGTTGATAATAACATAACTTTTAGGGGGGAATGTAAAGGACATATTGATACTCATGCTAGAGCAACTCCATTTTGGCTGCTTGCTTTAAAATCATGTTATTATTATCACTCCTTGCATAACATACATTCTTTCTTTTTCTTCCCATGGAACTTATCTCACACTAACTTTTTCTCAAGAGAACATTTTGTCAGACACTCTGTTATCTAACTTGTTTAGGCCAGGTTTGACCTTGTAAAATTTCCATAGTGCTTCAAACTAACAATGATAATATGACCATATATGTGTTTTCCGTAATAATTGTACTAACATCAGTTAGCCTATAGTATTGTAGTATGGCTGTAGAGTTGATTGGCTGTTTGATATACTCAAAACAATATAAAATGTTAAGCAAAATAAACGGGATCAGAGATTCTTTGCATCCTCCCAATACAGAGCACACATTGCCTCCGTTTGGTTTTCTGTGGATTGCCAATCAACATAATAATTTTGACACTCACTTGGTCAACCGTGAAGGGTTATTGCCCTCCCTTAACACATCCACGCCTGCCAACAGCACCCAACTCTTTACCTTTTTCTACTTTCACTTTCTGCAAGCATGAAACCACATCATCAGGTTCCGCATCCTTCTGACATTTGTCTCATGGTTCACTCAAACCAACACTGTGGGACCATTTGGTTGCCAAAATATTAAAGGGAGTCTGTTCCCAACCAGGAATCTCAATAGACTCACACCTACCTTTCTCTTAAAGAAAGGCATGCTTTACGCAATATCACTGCAATATCACTCTATCACACCTTATCACACAGAGTCCTTATAAATTCAAGATGATTGTAATTTTTAACAAAAAGAACTTCTGAGCCTTCTGCGTATCCTGCCGACTACGCCAAATGTTTTGCCAATAGTTTTGACACTAAGGTTCGGATACGGCTTTAAAGAAGGCAACCCTTTGCAATATAACGCAATTTTATTTATAATAGTTGATATAAAACGTAAAATATATAATTAAAGGAATAGTATGATATGCTGATATTGCATACACTTTTGTACATGTTATAATACAAAGGTTAAGTACATATATATATGTATTCCCTTCATCACCAAGGAGCTTTTAAACATCATCCGTCTGGAAGATCAGAGAAGAAATTTCACCAAGACAGAGAAATCGCTGGAAGTCTACACAACACTGCATGGGCAGGTACATACAACACTACACATCAGTGCAGGTACAACTTATGGCTTCTTCATCTAGGAGTTTATGAGCATCATCTGTCTAATTGACAGAGAACCCCTGAGAAGTCTACACAAGAAAGCTTATGTCTGTATCATGATTCCAGTGACTTTTATAAGGTTTAGACAATGGAAGCATAAAGCTGGTTAATGTTTATAAGTATGATTCGTCGATAATACCGAATTGGCCAGGTTCTGTAATTTCGAGAAGTTTACTTATAAACATTGTTTTAGACAATAGATCTATGTATTTCTCATGGAACATAATGGTAAGTGTACACACATTATTTGAATCAGTATTTTGGTTACAATAACACTATTTGTCAAAGCAAATATCACAGTGGTCACTTGTGTACAAATCAGGATAATGAATCTTTGAAACACACAACTTCATAGACCATAGAACAATTAACATTGTCTTACTGTATTGACACCTAGCAAACACTTTGTGGATAGCATGCATCAAGGACAGTTCATGTGAAAGAACTAGTTTCTCAGTATCAGAGTATATCAATATTATACTGCAGTATATTGCAATATTATAGTGCTTGGATTCAGACAACCATATTTGCAATACATTCCACACTTGGTCTAATGACCACACTTTATCAAAGCATATAAACAATATGTTACAATATGTAGGCTATAAGATATCCATATTTTTATTAGCAATACACACCCATGGCTGTTAAGGCACATGATGGCTGATTACATCAGCTGTCACCTGGTGCATCTAAATTAGAATATCATCAAAAAGTTCATTTATTTCAGTTCTTCAACACAAAAAGTGAAACTATATTATATAGAGTCATTACAAACAGAATGATCTATTTCAGGTGCTTATTTCTGTTAATGTTGATCATTATGGCTCACAGCCAATGAAAACACAAAAGTCATTATCTCAGTAAATTAGAATAATTAACAAAAAAACAGGTTGTTTAGTCTGTTTCAGTAGGCTCCACAATCATGGGTAAGACTGCTGACTTGACAGATGTCCAGAAGGCAGTCATTGACACACTCCACAAGGTCCCAGAGTTCCAATTTTCATTTGGAAGTCAAGGTCCCAGAGTCTGGAGGAAGAGTGGAGAGGCGCACAATCCGAGCTGCTTGAGGAATAGTGTGAAGTTTCCACAATCAGTGATGGTTTGAGGAGCCATGTCATCTGCTGGTTTAGGTCCACTGTCTTTTATCAAGACCAAAGTCAGCGCAGCCGTCTACCACGAAATTTTAGAGCACTTCATGCTTCCCTCTGCCGACAAGCTTTTTGGAGATGGAAATGTCATTCTCCAGCAGGACTTGGCACCTGTCCACACTGCCAAAAGTACCAATACCTGGTTTAAAAACAACAGTATCACTGTGCTTGATTGGCCAGCAAACTCGCCTGACCTTAACCCCATAGAGAATCTATGTCCGCTTGTCAAGAGGAAGATGAGAGATACCAGACTCAACAATGCAGACGAGCTGAAGGCTGCTATCAAAGCAATCTGAGCTTCCATAACACCTCAGCAGTGCCACAGGCTGATCGCCTCCATGCCACGCCACATTAATGCAATAATTGATGCAAAAGGAGCCCGACCAAGTATTGAGGGCATTTACTGAACATACATTTCAGCAGGCCAACATTTCGGATTTTAAAAACATTTTTCAAGCTGTTATAAAGTATTCTAATTTACTGAGATAATGACTTGTGTTTTCATTGGCTGCAAGCCATAATCACCATTAACAGAAATAAACACTTGAAATAGATCACACTGTTTGTAATGATTCTATATAATATATGAGTTTCACCTTTTGTAGTGAAGAACTGAAATAAATTAACTTTTTGATGATATTCTAATTTTGTGAGAAGCACCTGTACACACACGTAAGCACACACACACACACACACACATATACACACACATTACACATGAACTTAACCTCTCTGCAGATGATTGCACATGATGTATTTCTCTCTGGTGCAGCCTCCCATCCCCCAGGGCCCGACTGCAGAGCTATCTTGCTTTAATTGTAGGGGTGAAGGCAGGAGGGGGAGAACGGAGAAGTAAGCAGCAGGGGACACATCCAGGAGAGTAGGGGCCATGCTGTAGGCAGCAACTCTGCTGGAGCCTGGGGCTGGTGGGAGGAGCCTCCTCTCCTGCACTTTCAGAGCAGTGCAGCCAGAGGAGCAGAGGTAGATCTTTCACCCGACTCCGGGCCACAGAATCCTCCGGTGGTTCTGACCAAGCCTGTTTGTTTTCAACTGTGTTTGCATCCCAAGGATGCAGATACTGTTGAAATTGTGATGGGGGCGGATGGAGGGGTCTGATACTGTTTTAACATCGGGCCCCCCTGTCTCAAGGGCCCCATAGCCACTGCGCGGGCTGCCGCTATGGACGGTATACCCCTGACTGCTACTTGGTTAACATAAGCTGGTTGTAGTACTAAGAAAAGTACATGTGATGTGTCTGTGGAAACAGGAGATCTAGTGTTACAAAATGATTATCTCAGGTTTCAGATTGGACCCTCAGTAACAAAGTAAACGTTACCGGATTTTGGCCTAACCTGGTACCCGAACCAGCTTTGTGTAGGTGTAGATGAGCTCTGTTCACCGTGAAAGTTTGGTATGAATAGGACCTTCACAGGGTGAGAAACGGCACCGGAACGTGGGTACCATTAGCTGCCCATTGACTCAATATTGGCCTGTGATTTTTGACAAATCACCACTGTCATAAACCCCAAGTACCATTACCTCAATTGCCACCACAGCAGGGCAATTGGGAAGAGTGAGGCAAAGCGCCAGAATTGGGGTATCTCATGTGATGCGCCACTTGTAGAGCGGCTGCGGGCTGGTATTTTTAGGCTGGGAAGTGTCCAATAAAGAAAGGACCTTCTCAGACTCATAGTATCAGCCCACAGCTGTCTGCTTTACCTTTGCTGATTATCAATAATAGGGGGAACCCCACGTAATTTTTTACAATTATTTATTAGGATAAACCAGGCTGAACACCCTTTAGAGCCACATGAAAGTCACCTAAGGGTGCAAGTTTATTAAATGTAGGGGGCTTGTGAAATTATATATAAAAATACAGAACATTTGTTTATTCTATCCATCCTGATGTTTCTGGCTGTGAATTCATTGTACTTGGCTGAGGAATTTTTGTGGTTCCTTTGAGATGTGTGCATAAAAATAGGCCAGCATATGCACGGTTCGTGTGCTGTCTGATTTTTTTCTTGCTTTTTATTCAATGCAAGTCTATGTGTGCAAGTCCTACTGGGATTTCAAACGACAATATAATTCCAAAGACAATGGGAAAGTCCTATAGGGTTATTTAACTAGAAATTCCTGAAAGGAATTTCAAAATGTGGTAATGTATACAATGGCTGTGTGTATTGTAAACAAATGTAATTTTTAACACCAGTATCTATTAGATAATAAGACGCCCTTTTTGGCAATGAAAAAACTTGCTAATAAGTGTATGCGTCTTAAAGTCCGGAGGCAGGTCAATGATCTATCTGATCAGTGCGGTACAGGAGAGAAAGATACTGGGACCTTTCCCATGGAAGTGGGTTGTAGTGAATATTCATGGTCTTTAATAGCGGGCACACATGACCGCCGAGGAGCTGCGCTGCGAGTACAGTATGCCCGCTATTAAGGAAAATGAATATTCACTGCTCTACACACCCATGGGCGTGGGGAGCAGTGAATATTAATTTTCTTTAGCAGCGGGCACAGTGTAGGATGCAGCAGCTGGCTACTGTCTCCTGTGCCCCGCTCCTCCGCCGCACCTGCTCCCCCCACACCCACTACCACCCACAGCATATATGTATATATTCAGACTAAAAGACGCACCCCCCCACTTCCCTCCAAAATTTTGGAGGAAAACAGTGCATCTTGTAGTCCGAAAAATATGGTACATCTCAATATGTATTCTAGAAAGGCTGTCAGGCTTATAAAGTTTACTGGAAGAATATTAAAATTATAGGCAAGAGTGTGACAACTTATTAGTGCTAAAGGCACATCAAAAGAGGTGTGTGTGAGTGTACTTTGTATGTGTATATATGAGAGATGTGTGTATATAGGAAAGCTATATATGTGAATGTAGGAGAGTTGTATGTTTGTATGTAGCTGAGCTGTGTGTATGCTGCAGGGGTGTGGGAATGTATGTAACAAAGATGGATGTGTGTATGTAAGACAGCTGTGTGTAACTGAGTTATGGGTATGTATGTAGCAGAGCTGTGTGCATGAATACCAGAGCTTAATTTGCATGTACTATGCATTCATAGTGATGCGAGTATGTGTGTGCTGCATAGAATGCATATAAATTGCCTGCTGCACATGTATGAGAATAATATACATGCTGCATAGAAATGCTAACATTAGATCTCTATCCACTCTATTTTACCTTACAGCATTAAAGGTAGTATTATCAAATCCTCCACAAATTTACACCTCCAGGAAGTTTAACCTGGGGTGTGTTTTAAAGATTAGTTCAGTAGTTAGAAAAATATGATACTTTCGATAAATTATTAGCAAAATATTTAAATTACACCTTTCAAAAAACAGCCTCCTCCATATCCCCTCAAGCTGTCCTATCCATCACCAAGATAGGTGCATTTTCTGCCATTTAGGTAGAAGTAATCTTCAAACAATTTTGCTTCTAATTTACATAAAGTACCAGGAAGGTACAGTACAGACCAAAATTTTGGACACACATTCGCATTTAATGATTTTTCTGTATTTTCATGACTATGAAAATTGTACATTCACACTGAAGGCATCAAAACTATGAATTAACACATGTGGAATTATATTCTTAACAAAAAAGTGTGAAACAACTGAAAATATGTCTTATATTCTAGATTCTTCAAAGTAGCCACCTTTTGCTTTGATGACTGCTTTGCACACTCTTGGCATTCCTCTTGATGAGCTTCAAGAGGTAGTCACCGGAAATGGTTTTCACTTCACAGGTGTGCCCTGTCAGGTTTAATAAGTGGGATTTCTTGCCTTATAAATGGGGTTGAGACCATAAGTTGTGTTGTGCAGAAGTTAGGTGGATACACAGCTGATAGTCCTACTGAATAGACTGTTAGAATTTGTATTATGGCAAGAAAAAAAGCAGCTAAGTAAAGAAAAACGAGTGGCCATCATTACTTTAAGAAATGAAGGTCAGTCAGTCCGAAAAATTGGGCAAACTTTGAAAGTGTCCCCAAGTGCAGTTGCAAGAACCATCAAGCGCTACAAAGAAACTGGCTCACATGAGGACCGCCCCTGGAAAGGAAGACCAAGAGTCACCTCTGCTTCTGAGGATAAGTTTATCCGAGTCACCAGCCTCAGAAATCGCAGGTTAACAGCAGCTCAGATTAGAGACCAGGTGAATGCCACACAGAGTTCTAGCAGCAGACACATCTCTTCAACAACTGTTAAGAGGAGACTTTGTGCAGCAGGCCTTCATGGTAAAATAGCTGCTAGGAAACCACTGCTAAGGACAGGCAACAAGCAGAAGAGACTTGTTTGGGCTAAAGAACACAAGGAATGGACATTAGACTAGTGGAAATCTGTGCTTTGGTCTGATGAGTCCAAATTTGAGATCCTTGCTTCCAACCACCGTGTCTTTGTGCGACGCAGAAAAGGTGAACGGATGGACTCTACATGCCTGGTTCCCACCGTGAAGCATGGAGGAGGAGGTGTGATGGTGTGGGGGTGCTTTGCTGGTGACACTGTTGGGGATTTATTCAAAATTGAAGGTATACTGAACCAGCATGGCTACCACAGTATCTTACAGAGCATTGCTATTCCATCCGGTTTGCGTTTAGTTGGACCATCATTTATTTTTCAACAGGACAATGACCCCAAACACACCTCCAGGCTGTGTAAGGGCTATTTGAGCAAGAGGGAGAGTGATGGGGTGCTACGCCAGCTGACCTGGCCTCCACAGTCACCAGACCTGAACCCAATCAAGATGGTTTGGGGTGAGCTGGACCGCAGAGTGAAGGCAAAAGGGCCAACAAGTGCTAAACATCTCTGGGAACTCCTTCAAGATTGTTGGAAGACCATTTCCGGTGACTACCTCTTGAAGCTCATCAAGAGAATGCCAAGAGTGTGCAAAGCAGTCATCAGGAAAAGGTGGCTACTTTGAAAAACCTAGAATATAAGAAATATTTTCAGTTGTTTCACACTTTTTTGTTAAGTATATAATTCCACATGTGTTAATTCATAGTTTTGATGCCTTCAGTGTGAATATACAATTTCCATAGTCAAGAAAATACAAAAAAAACTTTAAATGAGAAGGTGTGTCCAAACTTTTGGTCTGTACTGTATATCATGCAAACTCTACATGTGATGTTTGCCTATTAAATAATAGCTGTAATATTTATTTGCAAAACTTCCATTTTCTCAATTTCTGACCTACACTACTTATTTTTTTTAGTAGGTAGTGGAACATAATGACATGGCCTTCACCTATAGCATCCATACATCTCCTGAACTGGGCACCATCAATTATATTTAACGGACCCCAAGTACTTAAATGCATCTCAATATGTCTTCTAGAAAGACTGTCAGGCTTATAAAGTTTACTGAAACCAATGAACACAGATCGAGGTTTCTTAAAAAATAACAATTCTTTATTTCATTCACAATAAAAAACAACAGAAAAAAATTATTAAAAAAGGCATACAAGTATAGCATAAATAGGCATCACATGGCATGACCAAACACTGAATTGCATCTTTATTCAGAAGACAGGATAAACAGTACATAGATCTCTATAGTGAAAGAATGCCAAGGGATGGTGTTACAATATCGCCATCTAATGGCGACAAGCAGCAAGTTTTACATTTAATAAATAAATAGAGAAATTACCTCTTTAATACAACTTGCTAAATAATATATGTCCATCCATCATTTGGCATATTGATGGTGTCAAAAGGGCCTTAAACCTCAAATGTAACTTAGCACCTCATAACAGAGTAAACCCATGTCTAAAAGGCACCATCCCTTTGAACAAATTCACTATGGATCTTCATAAATTCATTAAATATCCTATTAAAACATAATTACCAAACAAAGCGCAGTCAGCAATCAGCTATCAGTAGTCGGCGGTCAGCCACGTAAGGATATCCCCCTTTACGTACGGGCTTCTTCAAGAAGGGGTTCTAAAATTTACTGGAAGAATATTAAAATTATAGGCAAGAGTGTGACAACTTATCAGTGCTAAAGGCACCACAAGAGAACTCACTCAGCATGCTAAAACTCTTGGTTTTGACCCATGATAACATACATGGCAAAAATGCGTTGTAAACAAATGTAAATTTTACCACCAGTATCTATTAGACATGAGACACACTTTTTAGCAATGAAAAAACTTGCTAAAAAGTGTATGCGTCTTACAGTCTGGAGGCAGATTATTCTGCACGAGGAGAGTGATGACAGCATCTTTCCTGATCACTGAGAGAACTATGCTCTCTGTGCTTGTCCTTCACTGATCTATCTGATCGGTGCGGTACAGGAAAGATACTGGGACCTGTAAGGATACTGCACGTTCCAGTTTAGCAGAAGGACATTTCACATCATGTGATAAGTCACATTCCTGAAAGGAATTTCAAAATGTGGTAATGTATACAGTTGTTGTGTGTATGTCTGTTTTATGTGCGTTTGTGTATATATACAGTTGTGCTCAAAAGTTTACATACCAGGGCAGAATTTTTCCTTTCTTGGCCTTGTTTCAGAGAATATGAATGATAACAAAAAAACTTTTTCTCCACTCATTGTTATTGGTTGGGTGAAGCCATTTATTGTCAAACTAGTGTGTTTTCTCTTTTTAAATCTTAATGACAACCAAAAAACATCCAAATGACCCTGATCAAAGGTTCATATACCCTGGTAATTTTGTCCTGATAACATGCTCAGAATTTGGCTACTAAAGGTAACATCCTCACCTGTGACCTGTTTGCTTGTAATCAGTGTGTGTGCATAAAAGCTGAGTGAGTTTCTGGGATCCAGACAGACTCTTGCATCTTTTATCCAGCCACTGACGTTTCTGGATTGTGAGTCATGGGGAAAAGAAAAAGAATTGTCAATGGATCTACGGAAAAAGGTAGTTGAACTGTATAACACAGGAAAGGGATACAAAAAGATATCTAAGGAATTGATAATGCCAGTCAGCAGAGTTCAAACCGTGACTAACAAATGGAAAATCAGGGGCTCTGTAAAAACCAAACCACGGTCAGGTAGACCAACAAAAATTTAGGCCACAACTGCCAGGAAAATTGTTCAGGATGCAAAGACAACCCCACAAATAACATCAGCTGAAATTCAGGACTCTCTGAAAACTAGCGGTTGGCTGTTTCACGATGCACAATAAGGAGGCACTTGAAGAAAAATGGGCTGCATGGTGGAGTCGCCAGAAGAAAGCCATTACTGTGCAAATGCCACAAAGTATCTTGCCTACAATACGCCAAACAGCACAGAGACAAGCCTCAAAACTTCTTGAACAAGGTAATTTGGAGTGATGAGACCAAAATTGAACTTTGTGGCCACAACCATAAACGTTACATTTAGAGAGAGGTCAACAAGGCCTATGATGAAAGGAACACCATTCCTACTGTAAAGCACGGAGGTGGATCGCTGATGTTTTGGGGATTTGTGAGCTACAAAGGCACAAGAAACTTGGTAAAAGTTGAAGGAAAGATGAATGCAGCATGTTATCAGCAAATACTGGAGGCAAATTTGCACTCATCAGCCTGGAAGCTGCGCATGGGACGTACTTGGACGTTCCAACATGACAACGATCCAAAACACAAGGCCAAGTCGACCTGTCATTGGCTACAGCAGAACAAAGTGAAGGTTGTGGAGTGGCCATCTCAGTCTCCTTACCTCAATATCATTGAGAGACTCTGGGGAGATCTCAAGTGCGCATTCTGAGAAAATAAAGAACCTCATCCACTACTACCACAAAAGACTTCAAGCAGTCATTGATGTTAGAGGGGGCAATACACGGTATTAAGACCTGGGGTATGTGAACTTTTGATCAGAGTCATCTGGATGTTTTTGGTTGTCATTAAGATTTAAAAAGAGAAAACACAGTAATTTGACAATAAATGGCTTCACCCAACCGATAACCATGAGTGGAGAAAAAGTTTTTTTTTATCATTCATATTCTCTGAAACAAGGCCAAGAAAGCAAAAATTCAGCCAGGGTATGTAAACTTTTGAGCACAACCGTATATATATATATCTGTGTGTGCGAGTGTACATAGTGGAGCTGTATGTGTATATATGAGACATGTGTGTATATAGGAAAGCTATGTCTGTGAATGTATGAGAGTTGTGTGTTTTCATGTAGCTGAGCTGTGTGCATGCTGCAGGGGTGTGTGTATGTATGTAGCAGAGATATGTGTATGTAAGACAGCTGTGTGCCACTGAACTGTGTGAATGTGTAGTAGAGTGTAATGAAGGAAGATTCTTGCAGGATGTGCCAGAGATGAGGAAAGGTTGCCATCTGCTGGCCAGACGAAATAAAGCAGAATCAAGTTATGCCAGAAGAGTTGAAGGGGGAAGAGATTCAGATGCTGCACCTGATCAGGTGACCTCCAGGAAGGATTTCCTGGATATAAAAGCCCAGCGCGCCAAGACACAGAGAGATTTGACGCCATGCTGCAGAGTGGAGCAGACATGTTCCAGAGGGACCACAGATACCAGGCCTGTGCTGCATCAGAGTCAGAAGCCACCTGAGAAGATCTGGACTCCTCACAGAAGCGCCCTGAGCCATGCACGTGTGGCCCAGAGTCAGGACCTGCGCCCACACAGAGTAAGTTACTGGGAACGGACGCCATCTGTCAAGAGCCGAGATCTGGATCCCCTTACCCCAAGCGTGAGAGACTACTGTCGACGGTCAAGCCGAGAGGACCGAAAGAGGACTGCGACAAGAGAGCAACAGCGGAGGAATCGCGCAAGTGAACAGGGCTGTCACTTCCAATTTCCACTCATGGTACTGGGGACAGTTGGGATTAGGATTTAAGGTTGGGAGGGGGCCGGTTGGTGTGTGGGAGGCTAAACGGGATCTGATAGACTTTATCCGGAAGAGACTTACAGACTAGTGGGAATAACAGGTGACCCCCGCTAGGGCCATACAAAGAGAACTCACGTGGTGACTCCCACGACTGGGTGCATCACACTTTTGCAAAGAACTTTACCGTTATTCACTAAAACTGTTTCTCATTGTTATTCCAATTTGCTGTTCATTATCCCTGTTACTAACCCCCCTTGCATAATACTTGTTATACATATAAAGTCGTTTTATATATATCCCTGACTGTTCCCGTCTTGTGTCTCTGTGCGTTGCATTCAGGCACCTGTGTTATATTTGGCGTAGTCGGCAGGATGCAACGTTTGAAGATCATCTCCGCCAGCTGGAACAAGCGTTAGAGCGACTTCGGAGACATGGATTGAAGATCAAGCCTCGCAAGTGTCATTTATTCAAGCAGGAGATTGACTATTTGGGACACACTGTGTCCAGTGCAGGAGTGCACCCCCACTGCAGAGAAAGTAGCTGCGGTACAGAGGTGGCCCACACCCACCAACCTGAGGGAACTGAGGGCATTTCTGGGGCTCGTCGGATATTACCGCCGATTCGTGAAAGACTTTGCTAAGATTGCGGTACCGCTCAATGAGCTCCTGAGAGGAACAGCGGTGGGAGCCAAGTGACAACCTATTTAGTGGGGCCCACGACAAGAGGAAGCCTTCCGAGCATTAAAGATGGCGCTAACGGATGCTCCAATTGTAGCCTACGCTGACTTTTCACAGCCCTTCGTGTTGTACACCGATGGAAGCTTGCATGGTCTGGGAGCAGTGTTGGCACAAGTACAGGAAGAAAGAGAGAGGGTGATCGCATATGCTAGTCGGTCACTACGGGATACAGAGAAGAACCCAGACAACTATAGTTCGTTCAAACCAGAGTTGCTGGCATTGGTGTGGGCCATGACAGAGAAATTTGCGGAGTACTTGTCGGGATCAGAAGTACAAGTGCGAACAGACAACAACCCATTGGCCCACCTGGAGAATGCGAAGTTGGGTGCGTTGGAACAGCGGTGGGTCGCGAGGATGTCTAAGTACCAGTACAAGATCGCATATCGGTCTAAGGCCCTGAACATGCATGCAGGCGCCTTGTCCCGAGTCACCCAAGCGGGACCAAAGAGAGATATAGACGAAGAGCTTGAAGGCGACGAGATCCCGGATTTCAGTTAGCTTGCCGCTGCTGTAGTAGACGCTCAGGAGTCTGGAGAAGAGCCTAGACCCACTCAAATTCTAGGACGATCAAGAGACGAGAGGATACATCTACAGCAGTCTGACCCAGATCTGGCGAAACTTAGAGAATGGGTCGCCCTGGGGAAAAAGCCAGATTAGAAGGCCAGGGCTGCTTTGCTCCCAACTACCCTGCAAATCTTGGGCCAGTGGGAAAGGCTCTTTCTGAGGGATGGCTTGGTATGCCAAAGGATCAACTACCTCGAGAGTTCGACGTTACCTGGCAAGTACTGGTTCCAGAGGCACTAGTGGTACAGCTGACCAAAGAAGCTCATGAGAGGGGCGCTCACTTTGGTGTGGAGAAAACCTTCCGGTGGTTACAACAACTGCTGTACTGGCCTTAACTGTGGCAGGAAGTTGAGGGAGTTTGCCGAAAATGTCGCCAGTGTGAGCTAAGTAAGCCCCCGGAACAGAGGGCTCCTGTTCAGACCATGTGAACTTCTGCACCCTTGGAGGTCCTGATCATTAACTACCTGATGATCGGAACTTCATACAATGGCTACGGGTACTGCTTGGTGATGACTGACCACTTGACCAAGTTCGCAGTGGTGACTCCTACTCGAGACCAGACAGCAGAAGCTGCGGCTAAGGACATCTGCCAAGATTTCATTCGAATATATGGGTGCCCGAAGCGAATACATTCCGACCAGGGGACCTGCTTCCAGGGGCGAGTGATGGATGAGCTGTATCGTATCTCTGGAATCGATAAGTCTCGAGCAACGCCATATCACCCCCAGGGGAATGGGGCCTGCGAAGCAGATGTTGCCAACTCTGGAAGAAGACAAGAAGATGAAGTGGTCCGAATTTGTGTCTGAGCTGGTGTGGGTGTATAACAATCGAATACATGCGACTACTGGCTACACCCCTTACATGTCGCTGTTTGGGAGGAATGGATGATAAATCACCGAACTGGAGCTAGAAGAAGAAGACCCCTGCCCGGGCAGCAGCCCAAGTACCTGGATTCGGGTGCACCGACGCCGACTTCACACTTTGAGGAGGTTGGTTGAATAGAAGTACGGGGAAGTGGAACATTCAAGTCGGCCCCTGACCTTGGGTGGACCATTCCAGTCAGGAGACCGTGAGCTATTGCGAGCCAAGCAGCTCGGAAGTAAACTGGGTCACCGTTGGGAGGCGATACCTTATCGAGTGGTGAAGAAGGTCCACCCAGATAACCCGGTCTACGAGGTCCGACCCAAAGGGAATGACACCACGACATCTAGGGTGTTTCACCGTAACATGCTGCGGCCCTGCTCTTCCAAAGTGGAGGACTGTCATGGGACTGAATCTCCAACTGAGGTTGCTGAGGCACCACAAACAGGGGTCTTGGGGGATGAAGAAGGATGGGCTACAGTACTGTTGAGTCTGTCAGAGTTGCCAGTGTCATCCTCAAGTGGGGCAGAGAATGAATCGGGAGGCGATTTGCAGTCCCCAGTGATTGATTATTCAGGACCTCCAGAATCACCTCTGGAAGAGCAGCTCCGCCAGACTGGGCGGGCTAATGCCGGAATTCCCAATAACCGGTTTGCCCAAGAGGAGTTTATATGGTCTCAGATTCAACAGAAAACAGAAGAGTGTGCTCAACTCTTGTCTCAACTTGTGCTGCCTGGAAGGAGACGTCAACCCAGCAAGAAGTCCACTTGCCCGAGGACTGGCAAGCAAAGAGGTGGGAGGAATGTAGTAGAGTGCAATAAAGGAGGATTCTTGCAGGATGTGCCAGAGATGAGGAAAGGTTGCCATCTGCTGACCAGACGAAATAAAGCGGAACCAAGTTATGCCAGAAGAGTTGGAGGGGGAAGAGATTCAGATGCTGCACCTGATCAGGTGACCTCCAGGATGGATTTCCTGGATATAAAAGCCCAGCGTGCCAAGACACAGGGAGATTTTGCGCCAGGCTGCAGAGTGGAACAGATGTGTTCCAGAGGGACTACAGATGCCAGCGCGGCAGGCCCCAGCCAGAGGCCTGTGCTGCATCAGAGTCAGACGCAGCCTGAGAAGTTCTGGACTCCCCACAGAAGCGACCTGATCCCTCCATGTGTGGCCCAGAGTCAGGGCCTGCGTCCCACACAGAGTAAATTCCTGGGAACTGATGCCGTCTGTCAATAGCCGAGGTCTGGATCCCCTTACCCCAAGCCTGAGAGACTACCGTCGACGGTCAAGCTGAGAAGAGCTGAGAGAGGACTGTGACAGGAGAGACGCGCCAGCAGCAGCGGAGGAATCGCGCAAGTGAACAGGGCCGTCACTTCCAATTTCCACTCACGGTACCAGGGACAGTTGCGATTAGGATTTCAGGTTGGGAGTGGGCTGGTTGGTGTGTGGGAGGCTAAAAGGGATCTGATAGACTTTATCCGGAAGAGACTTGCGGCCTAGCGGGAATAACCGGTGACCCCCCCGCTACGGCCATACAAAGAGAAACTCACGTGGTGACTCCCACGACTGGATGCATCACACTTTTGCAAAGAACTTTACCATTATTCACTGAAGCTGTTTCTCATTGTTATTCCAATTTGCTGTTCATTATCCCTGTTACTAACCCCCTTGCATAATACTTGTATAAAGTGGTTTTATATATATCCCTAACTGTTCCCATTTTGTGTCTCTGTGCGTTGCATTCCAGCACCTGTGTTACATATGTATGGAGCAGAGCAGTGTGCATGCATAGCAGAGCTTAATGTGCATTGTACTGTGCATTCAGCAGTGATGTGATTACACTGTGTTCCAAATTATTATACAAATAATATTTTCTCAGATTTTCCCAAATTACCTATATGAATTGCAGTCATTGTAATTTTCCAGTCAAATAACTATTAGAGTACAATTGAAAGGTTTTTGTACAAACTGCCTATGATAACAGTATATTTTAAAAAAAATAAAACACTCAAACTGCACTCAAAATGCATGTTCCAAATTATTATGCACAGCAGAGCTTCCAACCTTTTCATTTTAATAAAGAACAAAAAAATGGTCATTTTTGAAATTATAAGCATTAGCAGGTTATTACAAACTGAAATCAAACAGTTTTCAACTCAAAACTTTATTCTAGGTGATGTAACATTTGCACATAGGACCCCTTGTTCGAAAGGAGCTTCTGAACTCTCTCATTCATTGAATTTGTCAGGTTTTGGATGGTTTCTGCTTCAATTGTTTTGCATGAGGACAGAATACCCTCCCAGAGCTGTTGCTTAGATGTGAACTGCCTCCCGCCATCATAGACACTCATTTTGATGATGCTCCAGAGGTTCTCAATGGGGTTGAGGTCAGGGGAGCATGGGGGCCACACCATAAGTTTGTCCCCTCTTATGCCCACAGCAGCCAGAGATGCAGATGTGTCATGTGCAGCATGAGACGGGGCATTATCATGCATGAAATGATCTCGATGGTCCAGATGGATGGAGTGGAGGATGGCTGGTTGATGGACACCCCATGCAAACACGGCTACGGCGCCAACAAGGAGGAGGTGGAGTAATGTTTTGGGCTGGAATCATGGGGAGAGAGATTGTCGGCCCTTTTAGAATCCCTGAAGGGGTAAAGATGAACTCCATAATGTATGTTGAGTTTCTCAAACAGCACTTCCTGCCATGGTTCAAGAAGAAGAACCGTGCATTCCGCAGCAAGATCATTTTCATGCATGATAATGCCCAGACTCATGCTGCACATAACACATCTGCATCTCTGGCTGCTGTGGGCATAAAAGGGGACAAACTTATGGTGTGGCCCCCATGCTCCCCTGACCTCAACCCCATTGAGAACCTCTGGAGCATCATCAAAAGGAGTGTCTATGATGGCGGGAGGCAGTTCACATGTAAGCAACAGAAAAGGAATAGTCGGCACTCTGTATAGCTAGGGTGGTGCACGTGGAAAACAATGTCTGTAGAAAAAGAAAATCCCGGCACTCACGTGTTGATAATCAGTTGATTTATTCCACAACTCATACAAGACGTTTCAGCCTGTCCAAGGCTTTTTTCAATTGTGGTTAAATACATTCAGTCAAGACATTTATACACAGATCCACGGAAATGACATAATTCTCATTAACATAAAAAAAGAGTAGACCAACAAGACAAAAAATATATAACAAAACTTTACAACAACATACAAAAATTAAACAATAATACACTTAAATTCCACAATAAAAAAGAACAAGTGAACTCATATATTTAGATAATCCCCAACTAAATGTAAGGACATATAAAATAAAAAGGTTGGAAACTCTGCTGTGCATAATAATTTGGAACATGCATTTTGAGTGCAGTTTGAGTGTTTTATTTTTTTTAAAATATACTGTTATCATAGGCAGTTTGTACAAAAACCTTTCAATTGTACTCTAATAGTTATTTGACTGGAAAATTACAATGACTACAATTCATATAGGTAATTTGGGAAAATCTGAGAAAATATTATTTGCATAATAATTTGGAACACAGTGTATGTATGTGCTGTATAAAAGACATATAAATTGCCTGCTGCAAATGTATAGGAGTATAATATACATGTCGCAGAGAAGCACTAACATTAGATCTCTATCCACTCTATTCTACCTTACAGCATTAAAGGTAGTATTATCAAATCCTCCACAAATTTACACCTCCAGGAAATTTAACCTGGGGTGTGTTTTAAATTAAGGTGAGTTCAATAGTTAGAAAACTATGATACTTTCCATAAATTATTAGTAAAATGTTTAAAATGCACCTATCAAAAAACAGCCTCCTCCATATCCCCTCAAGCTATCCTATCCATCACCAAGATAGATGTATTTTTTGCCATTTAGGTAGAAGTAATCTTCAAAATCTTCAAACAATTTGCTTCTAATTTAGATAAAGTACTAGGAAGGTATATCATGCAAACTCTACATGTGATGTTTGCCTATTAAATAATAGTTGTAATATTTATTTGCAAAACTTCCATTTTCTCTATGCCTGACCTACACTACTTAATTGTAACATCCCTGGCGGCGTGCTGGCATGGCTTCCCATCTCCCACCATGTAAGACCGCCGACTTATCCATCAATCCAGGCTGCGCACTGTGTTCCTCTGCTGGCTGTGTGCATGTGTCTTGGCTGCTTGTTGAGGGCGGCAGCACATCCTGATTCTTAAAGGAACAGTGCACGCATTCCTAATGCGTCCCCAGACTATTGCTATGAGACACTGGATACTTAAACCACCTCCACCCATTGGAAGGTGCCTGAGCAACACTATCCTTCAGCGTGATCTGTGCAACTGCTGAGTTGCCAGGTCCTGTCCCGTGTTTGGCCCATCCCGTGTCTGGCCCATCCCGTATCTGGCCCGTCCCGTCCTGTATCAGGCCCATCCCGTATCTGGCCTGTCCCGTTCTGTATTTGGCCCAGCCTGTCCCGTATCTGGCCCGTCCCCTATCTGGCCAGTCTCGTATCTGGCCTGTCCCGTATCTGGCCCGTCCTGTATCTGGCCAGTCTTGTATCTGGCCTGTCCCGTATCTGGCCCGTCCCATTCTATCTCTGACCCGTCCCATCCTGTCTCTGGCCCGTCCCGTCCTGTATCTGGCCCGTCCCGTCCTGGATCTGGCCCGTCCTGTTTCTGTATCTAGCCCGTCCCATCCTGTCTCTGGCCAGTCCTGTCCTGTCTCAGGCCCGTCTTGTCCTGTCTCTGGCCCGACCCGACCCGTCCTACTTAATTGTAACATCCCTGGCGGCGTGCTGGCATGGCTTCCCATCTTACACCATGCAAGACCGCCGACTTACCCACCAAGCCAGGCTGCACACTGCCTTCTTCTGCTGGCTGTGTGCATGTGTCTTGGCTGCTTGTTGAGGGCTCCCATATCTGGCCCGTCCTGTCCCGTATCTGGCCTGTCCTGTCCCATATCTGGCCAGTCCCTCCCAGTCTCGTCCTGTATCTGGCCTGTCCCATCCTGTCTCTGGCCTATCCAGTCCTGTCTCTGGCCCGTCCAGTCCTGTCTCTGGCCTGTCCAGTCCTGTCTCTGGTCCCTCCCGTCCTGTCTTTGGCCCTTCCTGTCTCTGGCCCGTCCTGTCTTTGGCTCATCCCGTCCTGTCTCTAGCCCGTCCCGTCCTGTCTCTGGCCAGTATCGTCCCGTATCTGGCCCATCCTGTCTAGTATCTGGCCCGTCCCGTATCTGTACCGTCCCATATCTGCTCCGTTCCGTATCTGCCCTGTCCCGTATCTGGCTCGTCCCGTATCTGGCCCGTCCTGTTTCGTATCTGGTCCGTCTCGTCCTGTATCTTGCCCGTCCCGTCATGTATCTGGCCCGTCCCGTCATGTATCTGGCCCGTCCCATATCTGCCCCGAACCGTCCCATATCTGGCCCGTATCTAGCCTGTACCATCCCGTATCTGGTCCATCCTGTCCCGTATCTGGCCTGTCCCATCACATATCAGGCCTGTCCCATCCTGTCTCTGGCCTGTCCCGTCCTGTCTCTGGCCCGTCCTGTGCAGTTCTGTATCTGGCCCGTCCCATCCTGTACCCGGCCTGTCCCCTCCTGTATCTGGCCCGTAGCATCCTGTATCTGGCCCGTTTCGTACCATCCTGTATCTGGCCCATCTCATCCCGTCCTGTATCTGGCCCGTCCTGTATCTGGTTTGTACAGTCCTATATCTGTCCTGTCCTGTCCCGTCACGTATCTGGCCTGTCCCGTCACGCATATGGCCTGTCCCGTCCCATATCTGGCCTGTTCCATCCTGTCTCTGACCCGTCCCATCCTGTCTCTGGCCCATCCCGTCCTATATCTGGCCCGTCCCGTATCTGGCCTGTCCCTTCCTGTAACTAGCCAGTCCCGTCCTGTCTCTGGCCCGTCCTGTCCTATCTCCGGCTCGTCCTGTCTCTGGCCCGTCCCGTCCTGTCTCAAGCTCGTCTTGTCATGTCTCTGGCCCGTCCGGTCCTGTCTCTGGCCCGACACGTCCTGTCCTGCCTGTGGCCCGTCCGGCACTGCTCTGGCCCGTCCCTGGCCCATCCTGTATCTGGACCATCCTGTATCTGGCTTGCCCCGTCATGTATCTGGCCCATCCTGTCTTGTTTCTGGCCAGCCCCATCCCGTCCTGTCTCTGGCCAGTCCCATCCGATAATTGGCCTGTCCCAACCTGTCTCTGGCCCGTCCCGTCCTGTGTGGTTTAAATTAAGGTGAGCTCAATAGTTAGAAAAATATTATACTTTCCATAAATTATTAGCAAAATGTTTAAATGACACCTATCAAAAAAAGAGCCTCCTTCATATCCCCTCAAGCTGTCCTATCCATCACCAAGATAGGTGCATTTTCTGCCATTTAGGTAGAAGTAATCTTCAAACAATTTGCTTCTAATTTAGTTAAAGTACCAGGAATGTAATATTTATTTGCAAAACTTTCATTTTCTTTATGCCTGTGCTACACTACCTAATTGTAACATCCCTGGAGGCGTGCTGGCATGGCTTCCCATCTCACACCATGTAAGACCACCGAATTACCCACCAATCCAGGCTGCGCACTGTGTTCCTCAACTGGCTGGGTTCATGTGTCTTGGCTGCTTGTTGAGGGCGACAGTGGCAGCACTTCCTTCTTCTTAAAGGAACAGTGTACGCATTCCTAATGTGTCCCCAGTCCTGTATCTGGCCCATCCCGTCTTTGGCTCATCCCGTCCTGACCTGTCTCTGGCCCGTCCTGTGCTGTCCCTGGCCCCTCCCCTCCTGTCTATGGCCCGTCCTGTAATGTCTAGCCCGTATGTCCCATATCTGGCCTGCTTAGTCCCATATCTGACCCGACAAGTCCCGTATCTGGCCAGTCCAGTCCCATATCTGGCCAGTCCAGTCCCATATCTGGCCCATCTCTTATCTGGCACGTCTCGTCCCTTCACTATCTAGCCCGTCCTATCCCGTATATGGCCCAACCAGTCCCGTATCTGGCCCGTCCCGTATATGGCCCAGCGTGTCACGTATCTGGCCCATCACCATAAATGGCACATCCCGTTCAGTTTCTGTCCTTTCCCATCCCTGGCTCATGTTGTATCTGGCCCGTCCTGTCCCATATCTGGCCCGTCTCATATCTGGCCCGTCCCGTATCTGGCCCATCCCGTATCTGGCCCGTCCCATCGCGTATCTGGCCCGTTCCGTCCCATATCTGGGCAGTACCGTCCTGTATCTGGCCCGTCCCATTCTGTCTATGGCCCGGCCCGTAATGTCAAGCCCGCCCATCCTGTCTCTGGCCCGTTCCGTCCTGTATTTGGCCCGTTCCGTATCTATCCCGTCCCGTCCTGTATCTGACCCGTCCCGTACCGTCTTGTATCTGGCCCATCTCGTCCCGTCCTGAATCTGGCCCATCCCGTCCCGTATCTGACCTGTCCAGTATCTGGCCGGTCCTGTCCCGTATCTAGCCAGTCCCATCCTGTATCTGGCCCGTCCTGTCCTGTCTCTGGCCTGTCCAGTCCTGTGTCTTGCCCGTGCCGTTCTGTCTCTGGCCTGTCCAGTCCTGTGTCTGGCCCCTCCCGTCCTGTCTTTGGCTCGTCCCATCCTGTCTCTGACCCGTCCTGTCTTTGGCTCATCCCATCCTGTCTCTAGCCAGTCCCATCCTGTCTCTGGCTAGTATCGTCCCGTATCTGGCCCGCCCCGTATCTAGCCCATCCCGTCCAGTATCTGGCCCGTCCTGTCGCTGGCACGTCCCGTATCTGTACCGTCCCATATCTGCCCCATCCCATATATGACCTGTCCCGTATCTGGCTTGTCCCGTATCTGGCCCGTCCTGTTCTGTATCTGGTCTGTCTCGTCCTGTATCTGGCCCGTCCCGTCATGTATCTGGCCCATACCGTCCCATATCTTGCCCGTACCATCCTGTATCTGGCCCGTCTTGTCCCGTATCTGGCCTGCCCCATCCCGTATCTGGCCTATCCCATCCTGTCTCTGACCCGTCCAGTCCTGTCTCTGGTCCGTACCGTGCAGTTCCGTATCTGGCCCGTCCCATCCTGTAACTGGCCCATCCCCTCCTGTCTCTGGCCCGTCCCATACAGTTCTGTATCTGGCCCGTACCGTCCTGTATCTGGCCCGTACCATCTCGTATCTGGCCCGTCCTGATCCGTATCTTTCCTGTCCCGTCCCGTATCTGGCCTGTCCCATCCTATCTCTGGCCCGTCCCGTCCTGTCTCTGGCCCATCCCGTGCAGTTCTCTATCTGGCCTGTCCCATCCTGTACTCGGACCGTCCCCTCCTGTATCTGGCCCGTTCCGTACCATCCTGTATCTGGCCCATCTAGTCCCATCTTGTATCTGGCCCGTCGCGTATCTGGCTTGTACCGTCCCGTGTCTATCCTGTCGGGTCCCGTCACATATCTGGCCTCTCCCGACCCATATCTGGCCCATCCCATATCTGGCCCGTCCCTTCCTGTTTCTAGCCAGTCCCGTCCTTTCTCTGGCCCATCCTGTCCTATCTCCGGCTCGTCCTGTCTCTGGCCCATCTCGTTCTGTCTCTGGCCCGTCTTGTCCTATCTCTGTCCCGTCCCGTCCTGTCTCTGGCCCGACCCGTCCTGTCCTGCCTCAGACCCGTCTGGTACTGCAGTGGCCCGTCCCTGGCCCATCCTGTATCTGGCCCATCCCGTCCTGTATATGTCCCGTCCTGTCTCTGGCCCGCCCCGTCCCGTCCTGTCTCTGGCCCGTCCCATCCGGTCTTTGGCCCGTCCCATCCGGTCTTTGGCCCATCCCATCCGGTCTTTGGCCCGTTCCATCTGGTTTTGGCCCGTGCCGTCCTCTGTGCTTTAAATTAAGGTGAGCTCAATAGTTAGAAAAGTATGATACTTTCTATAAATTATTAGCAAAATGTATATTTAATTATAACATCCCTGGCGGCGTGCTGGCATGGCTTCCCATCTCACACCATGCAAGACCGCCGACTTACCCACCAATCCAGGCTGCACACTGTGTTCCTCTGCTGGCTGTGTGCATGTGTCTTGGCTGCTTGTTGAGGGCGACAGCGGCAGCACTTCCTGATTCTTAAAGGAACAGTGCACGCATTCCTAATGTGTCCCCAGTCCTGTATCTGACCCCTCCCGTCCTGTCTATGGCCCGTCCTATTCCTGTCTCTGGCCGGTCCTGTATCTCTGGACCGTCCCGTATCTGTACCGTCCCGTATCTGCCCCGTCCCATATCTGCCCTGTCCCGTATCTGGCTCGTCCCGTATCTGGCCCGTCCTGTTCCGTATCTGGTCCGTCTCATCCTGTATCTGGCCCGTCCCGTCTTGTATCTGGCCCGTACCATCCCATTTCTGGACCGTACCATCCCGTATCTGGCCCGTCCAGTCCTATCTCTGGCTCGTCCTGTCTCTGGCCCATCTCGTCCTGTCTCAGGCCCGTCCCGTCCTGTCTCTGGCTGGACCCTTCCTGTCCTGCCTCTGACCCGTCCGGTACTGCAGTGGCCCGTCCCTGGCCCATCCTGTGTCTGGCCCGCGTCGTCTCTGGCCCGTCCCGTCCTGTATATGTCCCGTCCTGTCTCTGGCCTGCCCCATTCGGTCTCTGGCCCGCCCCATCCGGTCTCTGGCCCGCCCCATCCGGTCTTTGGTCCGTGCCGTCCTCTGTACTTTAAATTAAGGTGAGCTCAATCGTTAGAAAAATATGATACTTTCTATAAATTATTAGCAAAATGTTTAAATGACACCTATCAAAAAAACAGCCTCCTCCATATCCCCTCAAGCTGTCCTATCCATCACCAAGATAGGTGCATTTTCTGCCATTTAGGTAGAAGTAATCTTCAAACAATTTGTTCTAATTTACATAAAGTACCAGGAAGGTATATCATGCAAACTCTACATGTGATGTTTGCCTATTAAACAACAGTTGTAATATTTATTTGCAAAACTTCCATTTTCTCTACACCTGACCTACACTACTTAATTGTAACATCCATGGCGGCGTGCTGGCATGGCTTCCCATCTCACACCATGCAAGACCGCCGACTTACCCACCAATCCAGGCTGCACACTGTGTTCCTCTGCTGGCTGTGTGCATGTGTCTTGGCTGCTTGTTGAGGGCGACAGCGGCAGCACTTCCTGATCCTTAAAGGAACAGTGCACGCATTCCTAATGTGTCCCCAGTCCTGTGTCTGACCCGTCCCGTCTCTGGCCCATCCCGTCCTGTCTATGGCCCGTCCTATTCCTGTCTCTGGCCCGTCATGTATCTCTGGACCGTCCCGTATCTGTACCGTCCCCTATCTGCCCCGTCCCCTATCTGCCCCGTCCCGTATCTGGCCTGTCCCGTATCTGGCTCGTCCCGTATCTGGCCCGTCCTGTTCCGTATCTGGTCCGTCTCGTCCTGTATCTGTCCCGTCCCGTCATGTATCTGGTCCGTACCATCCCATTTCTGGCCCATACCATCCCGTATCTGGCCCGTCCTGTCCTATCTCTGGCTCGTCCTGTCTCTGGCCCATCTCGTACTGTTTCTGGCCCGTCCCGTCCTGTCTCTGGCCGGACCCGTCCTGTCCTGCCTCTGACTCGTCCGGTACTGCAGTGGCCCGTCCCTGGCCCATCCTGTATCTGGCCCGCCTCGTCTCTGGCCCGTCCCGTCCTGTATATGTCCCGTCCCATCCGGTCTCTGGCCCGCCCCATCCGGTCTCTGGCCCGCCCCATCCGGTCTCTGGCCCGTCCCATCCGGTCTTTGGCCCGTGCCGTCCTCTGTGCATTAAATTAAGGTGAGCTCAATAGTTAGAAAACTATGATACTTTCCATAAATTATTAGCAAAATGTTTAAATTACACCAATCAAAAAACAGCCTCCTCCATATCCCCTCAAGCTGTCCTATCCATCACCAAGATAGGTGCATTTTCTGCCATTTAGGCAGAAGTAATCTTCAAACAATTTGCTTCTAATTTAGATAAAGTACTAGGAAGGTATATCATGCAAACTCTACAGTTCTGTATCTGACCCGTCCCGTCTCTGGCCCGTCCCGTCTCTGGCCCGTCCCGTCCTGTCTCTGGCCCATCCCAGCCTGTCCCTGGCCCCTCTCATCCTGTCTATGGCCCGTCCTGTAATGTCTAACCCGCCCCGTCCCGTATCTGGTCCGTCCAGTCCCATATCTGACCCGTTTGGTCCCGTATTTGACCATCCGTCCCGTATCTGGCTATCCCTTATCTGGCCTATCTCATCACGTATCTGGCCCGCCTCATCCTTTCCCGTCTCTGGCACTTCCTGTCCCGTATCTGACCCAACCAGTCCCTATCTGGCCCGTCCCGTATGTGGCCAGGCCCATTCAGTATCTGGCCCGTCCCGTATCTGGCCATCTCGTATCTGGCCCATCCCATCCTGTCCATGGCTCATCCCATATCTGGCCCGTCCCGTATCTGGCCCATGTCGTCCTGTATCTGGCCCGTCCCATATTTTGCCCGTACCAGCCTGGATCTAGCCTGTCCCGTACTGTATCTGGGCCATCCCGTCCAGTCTCTGGCCTGTCTTTTCCTGTATCTGGACCGTCCCATCCGGTCTCCGGCCCGTCCCATAAAGTATAGCTTGTCCCGTCCTGTTTCTGGCCCGTCCCGTCCTGTCTCTGGCTCATCCTGTCCTGTATCTGGCACGTCCCGTTCTGTCTCTGGCCCGTCCCATCCTGTCTATATCCCGTCCCATAATGTATAGCTCGTCCAGTCCTGTTTCTGGCCCGTCCCGCCCTATCTCTGGCTCGTCCCGTCCTGTATCTGGCCCGTCCCATCTCGTATCTGGCCCGTCCCGCATCTGGCCTGTCCTGTCCTGTATCTGGCCTGTCCCTTCCTGTATCTGGCCAGTCCCTTCCCATCTCGTCCTGTCTCTGGCCTGCCCCGTCCTGTCTATGGTATGGCCCGTCCGGTGCTATCTCTGGCCTGTCCAATCCTGTCTCTTGCCCGTCCCATCTCTGGTCCGTCCCGTCCTGTATTTGGCCCGTCTCGTCCTGTCTCTGGCCAGTCCCGTCCTCTCTTTGGCCTGTCCCGTCATCTCTCTTGCCCGTCTCGTCCTGTCTCTGGTCCGACCTGTCCTGTCCTGCCTTTGGCCAGTCCCATTCTGCTCTGGCCCGTCCCGTCCCTGGACCGTCCTGTATCTGGACCGTCCCATCCTGTATCTGGTCGCCCCGTCTTTAGCCCGTCCGGTCCTGTCTCTGGCACGCCTCGGTCCGTGCTATCTCCGGCCAGTCTCATCCTGTATTTGGTCCGTCCCGTCCTGTCTCTAGCCCGTCTCGTCCTGTCTCTGGCGTGTCCCGTCCGGTCCTGTCTCTGGCCCGTCCTGTATCTGGCCGGTCCTGTGTCTGGCCCATCCCGTATCTTTCCTGTCCCGTCCTGTATCTGGCCCATCCCATTAAAGTCCCATTAAAGGTAGTATTATCAAATCCTCCACAAATTTACACCTCCAGGAAATTTAACCTGGGGTGTGTTTTAAATTAAGGTGAGTTCAATAGTTAGAAAAATATGATTCTTTCCATAAATTATTAGCAAAATGTTTAAATTACACCTATCAAAAACAGCCTCCTCCATATCCCCTCAAGCAGTCCTATCCATCACCAAGATAGGTGCATTTTCTGCCATTTAGGTAGAAGTAATCTTCAAACAATTTGCTTCTAATTTAGATAAAGTACCAGGAAAGTATATCATGCAAACTCTACATGTGATGTTTGCCTATTAAATAATAGTTGTAATATTTATTTGCAAAACTTCCATTTTCTCTACACCTGACCTACACTACTTAATTTTAACATCCCTGGCGGTGAGCTGGCATGGCTTCCCATCTCACACCATGCAAGACCGCCGACTTACCCACCAATGCAGGCTGCGCACTATGTTCCTATGCTGGCTGTGTGCATGTGTCTTAGTTGCTTGTTGAGGGCGGCAGCGGCAGCACTTCCTGATTCTTAAAGGATCAGTGCACGCATTCCTAATGTGTCCCCAGTCCTGTATCTGACCCGTCCCATCTCTAGCCCGTCCCGTCTCTGGCCCGTCCCGTCCTGTCTCTGGCCAGTCTCAGCCTGCCCCTGACCCCTCCCATTCTGTCTATGTCCTGTGTTGTAATGTCTAACCCGCCCCGTCCCGTATCTGGTCCGTCCAGTCCCATATCTGACCCATTTAGTCCCGTATCTGACCATCCCGTCCCGTATCTGGCTGTCCCTTATCTGGCCCATCTCATCCCGTATCTGGCCCGCCTCGTCCCTTCCTGTCTCTGGCACGTCCTGTCCTGTATGTGACCCAACCAGTCCCTATCTGGCCCGTCCCGTATCTGGCCCATGTCGTCCTGTCTCTGGCCCGTCTCATTTTTGGCCCGGACCGTCCGGTATGTGGCCTGTCCCGTACTGTATCTGGGCCATCCTGTCCTGTCTCTGGCCCGTCTTATCCTGTATCTGGACCGTCCCGTCCGGTCTCTGGACGGTCCCATAATGTATAGCTTGTCCCGTCCTGTTTCTGGCCCGTCCCGTCCTGTCACTGGCTAGTCCTGTCCTGTATCTGGCGCATCCTGTACCGTCTCTGGCACGTCCCATCCTGTCTATTTCCCGTCCCATAATGTATAGCTCGTGAAGTCCTGTTTCTGGCCCGTCCCGTCCTATCTCTGGCTCGTCCCGTCCTGTATCTGGCCCGTCCCATCTCGTATCTGGCCCGTCCCGCATCTGGCCTGTCCTGTCCCATATCTGGCCTGTCCCTTCCCATCTCGTCCTGTCTCTGGCCCGTCCCGTCCTGTCTCTGGCCTGTCCCGTCATGTCTCTGGCCCGTTCGGTGCTATCTCTGGCCTGTCCAATCCTGTCTCTTGCCCATCCCATCTCTTGTCCATCCCGTCCTCTCTTTGGCCCGTCCCATCCTCTCTCTTGCCCGTCCCGTCCTGTCTCTGGCCTGATCGGTCCTGTCCTGCCTCTGACCAGTCCCGTCTTGCTCTGGCCCGTCCTGTCCCTGGACTGTCCTGTATCTGGACAGTCCCGTCCAGTATCTGTCGCCCCGTCTCTAGCCCGTCCCGTCCTGTCTCTGGTACGCCTCGGTCCGTCCTATCTCCGGCCAGTCTCATCCTGTCTTTGGCCTGTCCCGTCCTGTCTCTGGCCCGTCTCGTCATGTCTCTGGCGTGATCCGTCCGGTCCTGTCTCTGGCCCGTCCTGTATCTGGCCCATTCCGTATCTGGCCTGTCCCGTCCTGTATCTGGCCCATCCCATTAAAGGTAGTATTATCAAATCCTCCACAAATTTACACATAAAGGAACTTTAACCTGGGGTGTGTTTTAAATTAAGGTGAGTTCAATAGTTAGAAAAATATGATACTTTCCATAAATTATTAGCAAAATGTTTAAATGACACCTATCAAAAAACAACCTCCTCCATATCCCCTCAAGCTGTCCTATCCATCACCAAGATAGGTGCATTTTCTGTCATTTAGGTAGAAGTAATCTTCAATTTGCTTCTAATTTAGATAAAGTACTAGGAAGGTATATCACGCAAACTCTACATGTGATGTTTGCCTATTAAACAATAGTTGTAATATTTATTTGAAAAACTTCCATTTTCTCTACGCCTGACCTACACTACTTAATTGTAACATCTATGGCGGCGTGCTGGCATGGCTTCCCATCTCACACCATGCAAGACCGCCGACATACCCACCAATGCAGGCTGCACACTATTTGGCCCGTACCGTCCTGTATGTGGCCTGTCCCGTACTGTATCTGGGCCATCCCGTCCTTTCTTTGGCCCGTCTTTTCCTGTATCTGTCCCGTTCCGTCTTGTCTCTGGCCCGTCCAGTCCTGTCTATGGCCCGTCCCATAATGTATAGCTTGTCCCGAACTGTTTCTGGCCCGTCCCGTACTTTCTCTGGCTCGTCCTGTCCTGTATCTGGCCCGTCACGTACCCTCTCTGGTCCGTCCCGTCCTGTCTATTTCCCGTCCCATAATGTATAGCTTGCCCCGTCCTATTTCTGGCCCGTCCCATCCTATCTCTGCGTCGTCCCGTCATATATCTGGCCCGTCCCGTCTCGTATGTGGCCCGTTCCGCATCTGGCCTGTCCTGTCGCGTATCTGGCCTGTCCCTTCCTGTATCTGGCCAGTCCCTTCCCATGTCGTCCTGTCTCTGGCCTGTCCCGTCCTGTCTCTGGCCGGTCCGTTGCTATTTCTGGCCTGTCCAATCCAGTCTCTTGCCCGTCCCTTCTCTGGCCCATCCCGTCCAGTCTTTGGCCCACGCCGTCTCTGGCCCATCCCTTCCTGTGTTTGGCCCAGTTCTGGCCCGTCTCGTCCCGTATTTGGTCCGCCCTGCATCTGGCCCATCCCGTCCAGTATCTGGCCCGTTTCATATCTGGCCAGTCCCGTGTCTGGCACGTCCTGTCCCTGCCCGGCCTGTCCCGTATCTAGCCCGTCCTGTATCTGGCCTGACCCGTATCTGGCCCATCCCGCATCTGACCCGTCCCGTATCTGGCCCGTCCCGTCCCGTATCTGGTCCGTACCATCCTAAATCTGGCCCGTCCCGTCATGTATCTGGGCTGTCCCATATCTGGCCCATACCGTCCCATATCTGGCTCGTCACGTTTCTGGCCCATCCCGTCATGTATCTGGCCCGTCCCATCCTGTCTCTAGCCCGACCCATCCTGTCTCTGGCCCGACCCGTCCTGTCTATGTCCTGTCCCTTAATGTCTCTAGCACATTCTGTCCTGTCTCTGACCCATCCCTTTCTGTATCTGGCCCGTCCCATCACGTCCTATCTCTGGCCCATCCCGTCTTGAATCTGGCCGGTCCCGTATCTGGCCCGTCTCTTCTAGTATCTGGCCCGTCCCATCCTGTCTCTGGCCTGACTGGTCCTGTCCTGCCTCTGGCCAGTCGCGTCCTGCTCTGGTCCATCCCGTCCCTGGCCCGTCCTGTATCTAGACCGTCCCGTCCTGTATCTGGTTGCCCCGTCTCTGGCCAGTCCCGTCCTTTCTCAGGCACGTCCCGTCCGTCCTGTCTCTGGCCTGTCCTGCATCTGGCCCATCCCGTCACGTATCTGGCCTGTCCCGTCCTGGATCTGGCCCATCCCATTAAAGGTAGTATTATCAAATCCTCCACAAATTTACACGTCCAGGAAATTTAACCTGGGGTGTGTCTTAAATTAAGGTGAGTTCAATAGTTAGAAAAATATGATACTTTCCATAAATTATTAGCAAAATGTTTAAATGACACCTATCAAAAAACAGCCTCCTCCATATCCCCTCAAGCTGTCCTATCCATCACCAAGATTGGTGCATTTTCTGCCATTTAGGTAGAACTAATCTTCAAACAATTTGCTTCTAAGTACTAGGAAGGTAAATCATGCAAACTCTACATGTGATGTTTGCCTATTAAACAATAGTTGTAATATTTATTTGAAAAACTTCCATTTTCTCTACGCCTGACCAACACTATTTAATTTTAACATCCAAGGCAGCGTGCTGGCATGGCTTCCCATCTCACATCATGCAACACCGCCGACTTACCCACCAATGCAGGCTGCGCACTATTTGGCCCGTTCTGTCTTGTCTCTGGCCCGTCCCGTCCTGTCTATGGCCCGTCCCATAATGTATAGCTTGTCCCGTCCTGTTTCTGGCCCGTCCCGTACTGTCTCTGGCTCGTCTTGTCCTGTATCTGGCCCGTCGAGTACCGTCTATGGCCCGTCCCGTCCTGTCTATTTCCCGTCCCATAATGTATAGCTCGTCCCGTCCTGTTTCTGGCCCGTCCCGTCTCGTATCTGGCCCATCCCGCATTTGGCCTGTCCTGTCCCGTATATGGCCTGTCCCTTCCTGTATCTGGCCAGTCCTTTCCCATCTCGTCCTGTCTCTGGCCTGTCCCGTCCTGTCTCTGGCCCGTCCGGTGCTATCTCTGGCCTGTATAATCCTGTCTCTTGTCCGTCCCGTTTCTGGCCCGTCCCGTCTAGTATTTGGCCCGTCCTGTCCTGTCTCTGGCCCATCCCTTCCTGTCTCTGGCGCAGTTCTGGTCCGTCTCGTCCTGTATCTGGCCCGCCCTGTATCTGGCCCATCCCGTCCAGTATCTGGCCCGTTCCATATCTGGCCTGTCCCGTATCTGGCACGTCCTGTCCCTGGCCCGGCCTGTCCCGTATCTGGCCCGTCCTGTATCTGGCCTGTCCCGTATCTGGCCCGTCCCGCATCTGACCCGTCCCGTATTTGGCCCGTCCCGTCCCGTATCTAGTCCGTACCGTCCTGTATCTGGCCCGTCCCGTCATGTATGTGGGCTGTCCCATATCTGGCCCATACCGTCCCATATCTGGCTCGTCACGTTTCTGGCCCATCCCGTCATATATCTGGCCCGTCCCATCCTGTCTCTGGCCTGACCCGTCCTGTGTATGGCCTATCCCATGTCTCTAGCACATTCCGTCCTGTCTCTGGCTGATCCCGTCCTGTATCTGGTCGGTCCCGTCCTGAATCTGGCCCGTCCCATCCTGAATCTGGCCCTTCCCGTATCTGGCCCGTCCCTTCCTGTATGTGGCCCGTCCCATCTCTGACCCATCCTGTCTTGAATCTGGCCCGTCCCGTATCTGGCCCGTCCATTCCTGTATCTGGCCCGTCCCGACCTGTATCTGGTCGGTCCCATCCTGTCTCTGGCCTCGTCCGTCCTGTCTCTGGCCCGACCGGTGCTATCTCTGGTCTGTCCAATCCTGTCTCTTGCCCGTCCTCTCCTGTCTCTGGCCCGATCGGTCCTGTCCTGCCTCTGGCCAGTCCCATCCTGCTCTGGCCAGTCCCGTCCCTGGACCGTCCTGTATCTGGACCGCCCCGTCCTGTATCTGGTCGCCCCGTCTCTAGCCAGTCCCGTCCTGTCTCTGGCACGCCTCGGTCAGTCCTATCTTCGGCCAGTCTCATCTTGTCTTTGGCCCGTCCGGTCCCATCTGTCTCTGGCCCGTCCGGTCCTGTCTCTGGCCCGTCCTGTATCTGGCCCATCCCGTATCTGGCCTGTCCCGTCCTGTATCTGGCCCGTCCCGTCATTTATCTGGGCTGTCCAATAGCTGGCCCATACCATCCCATATCTGGCTCGTCACGTTTCTGGCCCATCCCGTCATGTATCTGGCCCGTCCCATCCTGTCTATGGCCCGACCCGTCCTGTCTATGGCCTGTCCCGTAATGTCTCTAGCACATTCCGTCCTGTCTATGGCCCATCCCGTCCTGTATCTGGTCGGTCCCGTCGTGTATCTGGCCCGTCCCGTCCTGAATCTGGCCCGTCCTGTCTATGGCCCGTCCCATAATGTATAGCTTGTCCTGTCCTGTTTCTGGCCAGTCCCGTACTATCTCTGGCTCGTCCTGTCCTGTATCTGGCCCGTCGCGTACCGTCTCTGGCCCATCCCGTCCTGTCTACTTCCCGTCCCATAATGTTTAGCTCGTCCCGTCCTGTTTCTGGCCCGTCCCATCCTATCTCTGCCTTGTCCCGTCCTATATCTGGCGCGTCCCGTCTCGTATCTGGCCCGTCCCGCATCTGGCCTGTCCTGTCCCGTATCTGGCCTGTCCCTTCCTGTATCTGGCCAGTCCCTTCCCATCTCGTCCTGTCGCTGGCCTGTCCCGTCCTGTCTCTGGCCCGTTCGGTGCTATCTCTGGCCTGTTCAATCCTGTCTCTTGCACGTCCCATCTCTGGCCCGTCCTGTCCTGTCTCTGGCCCATCCCTTCCTGTCTCTGGCCCAGGTCTGGCCCGTCTCATCCCGTATCTGGCCCATCCCGTCCAGTATCTGGCCCGTTCCATATCTGGCCTGTCCCGTATCTGGCACGTCCTGTCCCTGGCCCGGCCTGTCCCGTATCTGGCCCGTCCTGTATCTGGCCTGTCCCGTATCTGGCCCGTCCCGCATCTGACCCGTCCCGTATCTGGCCCGTCACGTCCCGTATCTGGTTCGTCCCTTCCTGTATCTGGCCCGTCCTATCCTGTCCTGTCTCTGGCCCATCCCGTCTTGAATCTGACCCGTGCCATATCTGGCCCGTCCCTTCCTGTATCTGGCCCGTCCCGTCCTTTCTCTGGCCTGACCGTTCCTGTCCTGCCTCTGGCCAGTCCCGTCCTGCTCTGTTCAGTCCCTTCCCTGGCCCGTCCTGTATCTGGACCGTCCCGTCCTGTATCTGGTCGCCCCGTCTCTGGCCCGTCCCGTCCTTTTTCAGGCACGGCCCGTCCGGTCCTATCTTTGGCCTGTCCTGTATCTGGCCCGTTCCGTCACGTATCTGGCCTGTCTTGTCCTGTATCTGGCCCATCCCACTAAAGGTAGTATTATCAAATCCTCCACAAATTTACACCTCCAGGAAATTTAACCTGGGGTGTGTTTTAAATTAAGGTGAGTTCAATAGTTAGAATAATATGATACTTTCCATAAATTAATAGCAAAATGTTTAAATGACATCTATCAAAAAACAGCCTCCTCCATATCCCCTCAAGCTGTCCTATCCATCACCAAGATAGGTGCATTTTCTGCCATTTAGGCAGAAGTAATCTTCAATTTGCTTCTAATTTAGATAAAGTACTAGGAAGGTATATCATGCAAACTCTACATGTGATGTTTGCCTATTAAATAATAGTTGTAATATTTATTTGCAAAACTTCCATTTTCTCTACACCTGACCTACACTACTTAATTGTAACATCCCTGGCGGCAAGCTGGCATGGCTTCCCATCTCACACCATGCAAGACCGTCGACTTACCCACCAATGCAGGCTGCGCACTATGTTCCTATGCTGGCTGTGTACATGTGTCTTGGCTGCTTGTTGAGGGCGGCAGCGGCAGCACTTCCTGATTCTTAAAGGAACAGTGCACGCATTCCTAATGTGTCCCCAGTCCTGTATCAGACCCATTCCGTCTCTGGCCCGTCCCGTCCTGTCTCTGGCCCGTCCCAGCCTGTCCCTGGCCCCTCCCATCCTGTCTATGGCCCGACCCGTCCTGTCTATGGCCTGTCCCGTAATGTCTCTAGCACATTCCGTCCTGTCTATGGCCCATCCCGTCCTGTATCTGGTCGGTCCCGTCCTGTATCTGGCCCGTCCCGTCCTGAATCTGGCCCGTCCTGTCTATGACCCGCCCCATAATGTATAGCTTGTCCCGTCCTGTTTCTGGCCAGTCCCGTACTATCTCTGGCTCGTCCTGTCCTGTACCTGGCCCGTCGCGTACCGTCTCTGGCCCATCCCATCCTGTCTACTTCCCGTCCCATAATGTATAGCTCGTCCCGTCCTGTTTCTGGCCCGTCCCATCCTATCTCTGCCTTGTCCCGTCCTATATCTGGCGCGTCCCGTCTCGTATCTGGCCCGTCCCGCATCTGGCCTGTCCTGTCCCGTATCTGGCCTGTCCCTTCCTGTA
The DNA here is from genome assembly GCF_046119375.1 of Phyllobates terribilis. Taxonomy (NCBI): domain Eukaryota; kingdom Metazoa; phylum Chordata; class Amphibia; order Anura; family Dendrobatidae; genus Phyllobates; species Phyllobates terribilis. The sequence goes on from NW_027364307.1 coordinate 171,450, forward strand.
TCTGGCCAGTCCCTTCCCATCTCGTCCTGTCGCTGGCCTGTCCCGTCCTGTCTCTGGCCCGTTCGGTGCTATCTCTGGCCTGTTCAATCCTGTCTCTTGCACGTCCCATCTCTGGCCCGTCCTGTCCTGTCTCTGGCCCATCCCTTCCTGTCTCTGGCCCAGGTCTGGCCCGTCTCATCCCGTATCTGGCCCATCCCGTCCAGTATCTGGCCCGTTCCATATCTGGCCTGTCCCGTATCTGGCACGTCCTGTCCCTGGCCCGGCCTGTCCCGTATCTGGCCCGTCCTGTATCTGGCCTGTCCCGTATCTGGCCCGTCCCGCATCTGACCCGTCCCGTATCTGGCCCGTCACGTCCCGTATCTGGTTCGTCCCTTCCTGTATCTGGCCCGTCCTATCCTGTCCTGTCTCTGGCCCATCCCGTCTTGAATCTGACCCGTGCCGTATCTGGCCCGTCCCTTCCTGTATCTGGCCCGTCCCGTCCTTTCTCTGGCCTAACCGTTCCTGTCCTGCCTCTGGCCAGTCCCGTCCTGCTCTGTTCAGTCCCTTCCCTGGCCCGTCCTGTATCTGGACCGTCCCGTCCTGTATCTGGTCGCCCCGTCTCTGGCCCGTCCCGTCCTTTTTCAGGCACGGCCCTTCCGGTCCTATCTTTGGCCTGTCCTGTATCTGGCCCGTTCCGTCACGTATCTGGCCTGTCTTGTTCTGTATCTTGCCCATCCCACTAAAGGTAGTATTATCAAATCCTCCACAAATTTACACCTCCAGGAAATTTAACCTGGGGTGTGTTTTAAATTAAGGTGAGTTTAATAGTTAGAATAATATGATACTTTCCATAAATTATTAGCAAAATGTTTAAATGACATCTATCAAAAAACAGCCTCCTCCATATCCCCTCAAGCTGTCCTATCCATCACCAAGATAGGTGCATTTTCTGCCATTTAGGCAGAAGTAATCTTCAATTTGCTTCTAATTTAGATAAAGTACTAGGAAGGTATATCATGCAAACTCTACATGTGATGTTTGCCTATTAAATAATAGTTGTAATATTTATTTGCAAAACTTCCATTTTCTCTACACCTGACCTACACTACTTAATTGTAACATCCCTGGCGGCAAGCTGGCATGGCTTCCCATCTCACACCATGCAAGACCGTCGACTTACCCACCAATGCAGGCTGCGCACTATGTTCCTATGCTGGCTGTGTACATGTGTCTTGGCTGCTTGTTGAGGGCGGCAGCGGCAGCACTTCCTGATTCTTAAAGGAACAGTGCACGCATTCCTAATGTGTCCCCAGTCCTGTATCACACCCATTCCGTCTCTGGCCCGTCCCGTCCTGTCTCTGGCCCGTCCCAGCCTGTCCCTGGCACCTCCCATCCTGTCTATGGCCCGTCCTGTAATGTCTAACCCGCCCCGTCCCATATCTGGTCCGTCAAGTCCCATATCTGACCCGTTTGGTCCCGTATCTGACCATCCCGTCCCGTATCTGGCTATCCCTTATCTGGCCCATCTCATCACGTATCTGGCCCGCCTCATCCTTTCCCGTCTCTGGCACTTCCTGTCCCGTATCTGACCCAACCAGTCCCTATCTGGCCCGTCCCGTATGTGGCCAGGCCCATTCAGTATCTGGCCCGTCCTGTATCTGGCCATCTTGTATCTGGCCCATCCCATCCTGTCCATGGCTCATCCCATATCTAGCCTGTCCTGTCCCATATCTGGCCCGTCCCGTATCTGGCCCATGTCGTCCTGTATCTGACCCGTCTCATTTTTGGCCCGGACCGTCCTGTATGTGGCCTGTCCTGTACTGTATCTGGGTCATCCTGTCCTGTCTCTGGCCCGTCTTATCCTGTATCTGGACCGTCCTGTCAGGTCTCTGGACGGTCCCATAATGTATAGCTTGTCCCGTCCTGTTTCTGGCCCGTCCCGTCCTGTCCTGTATCTGGCACATCCTGTACCATCTCTGGCCCGTCCCATCCTATTTCCCGTCCCATAATGTATAGCTCGTCAAGTCCTGTTTCTGGCACGCCCCGTCCTATCTCAGGCTCGTCCCGTCCTGTATCTGGCCCGTCCCATCTCGTATCTCGCCTGTCCCGTATCTGGCCTGTCCTGTCCCGTATCTGGCCTGTCCCTTCCCATCTCGTCCTGTCTCTGGCCCGTCTCGTCCTGTCTCTGGCCTGTCCCGTAATGTCTCTGGCCCGTCCGGTGCTATCTCTGGCCTGTCCAATCCTGTCTCTTGCCCATCCCATCTTTTGTCCATCCAGTCCTCTCTTTGGCCCGTCCCGTCCTCTCTCTAACCCGTCCCATCCTGTCTCTGGCCCGATCGGTCCTGTCCTGCCTCTGACCAGTCCTGTCCTGCTCTGGCACGTCCCGTCCCGGGACTGTCCTGTATCTGGACCGTCTCGTCCTGTATCTGTCGCCCCGTCTCTAGTCCGTCCCGTCCTGTCTCTGGTACGCCTCGGTCCGTCCTATCTCCGGCCAGTCTCATCCTGTCTTTGGCCTGTCTCGTCCTGTCTCTGGCCCGTCTCGTCCTGTCTCTGGCCCATCCTGTATCTGGCCCATTCCGTATCTGGCCTGTCCCGTCCTGTATCTGGCCCATCCCATTAAAGGTAGTATTATCAAATCCTCCACAAATTTACACATGAAGGAACTTTAACCTGGGGTGTGTTTTAAATTAAGGTGAGTTCAATAGTTAGAAAAATATGATACTTTCCATAAATTATTAGCAAAATGTTTAAATGACACCTATCAAAAAAACAGCCTCCTCCATATCCCCTCAAGCTGTCCTATCCATCACCAAGATAGGTGCATTTTCTGCCATTTAGGTAGAAGTAATCTTCAAACAATTTGCTTCTAATTTAGATAAAGTACTAGGAAGGTATATCATGCAAACTCTACATGTGACATTTGCCTATTAAACAATAGTTGTAATATTTATTTGCAAAACTTCCATTTTCTCTACACCTGACCTATACTACTTAATTGTAACATCCATGGCGGCGTGCTGGCATGGCTTCCCATCTCACACCATGCAAAACCGCCGACTTACCCACCAATGCAGGCTGCGCACTATGTTCCTATGCGGGCTGTGTGCATTTGTCTTGGCTGCTTGTTGAGGGCGGTAGCGGCAGCACTTCCTGATTCTTAAAGGAACAGTGCACGCATTCCTTTTGTATCCTCAGTCCTGTATCTGACCCGTCCCGTGTCTGGCCTGTCCGGTCCTGTCTCTGGCCCCTCCCATCCTGTCTATGACACGTTCTGTAATGTCTAACCCGCCCCGTCCCGTATCTGGTCCGTCCAGTCGCATATCTGACCCGTTTAGTCCCGTATCTGACCATCCCGTCCCGTATCTGGCTTTCCCTTATCTGGCTCATCACACCCAGTATCTGGCCCGCCTTGTCCCTTCCCATCTCTGGCACGTCCTGTCCCGTATTTGACCCAACCAATCCCTATCTGGCCAGTCCCGAATGTGGCCAGGCCCATTCAGTATCTGGTCCGTCTCGTATCTGGCCATCTAGTATCTGGCCCATCCCATCCTGTCCATGGCTCATCCCATATCTAGCCTCTCCTGTCCCATATCTGGCCCATGTCGTCCTGTATCTGGCCCGTCCCATATTTGGCCCGTACCGTCCTGTATCTGGCCTGTCCCGTAGTGTATCTGGGCCATCCTGTCCTGTCTCTGGCCCGTCTTTTCCTGTATCTGGACCATCCCGTCCGGTCTATGTTTCGTCCCATAATGTATAGCTTGTCCCGTCCTGTTTCTGGCCCGTCCCATCCTGTCTCTGGCTCATCCTGTCCTGTATCTGGCACATCCTGTACCGTCTCTGGCCGTTCCCATCTTGTCTATTTCCCGTCCCATAATGTTTAGCTCGTCCAGTCCTGTTTCTGGCCCGTCCCGTCCTATCTCCGGCTCGTCACATCTTGTATCTGGCCCGTCCCATCTCGTATCTGGCCCGTCCCGCATCTGGCCTGTCTTGTCCCTTATCTGGCCTGTCCCTTCCTGTATCTGGCCAGTACCTTCCCATCTCATCCTGTCTCTGGCCCGTCCCATCCTGTCTCTGGCCTCGTCCGTCCTGTCTCTGGCCCGACCGGTGCTATCTCTAGCCTGTCCAATCCTGTCTCTTGCCCGTCCTGTCCTGTCTCTGGCCCGATCGGTCCCGTCCTGCCTCTGGCCAGTCCCATCCTGCTCTGGCCCGTCCCGTCCCTGGACCGTCCTGTATCTGGACCGCCCCGTCCTGTATCTGGTCGCCCCGTCTCTAGCCCGTCCCGTCCTGTCTCTGGCACGCCTCGGTCCGTCCTATCTTCGGCCAGTCTCATCTTGTCTTTGGCCCGTCCGGTCCCATCTGTCTCTAGCCCATCCGGTCCTGTCTCTGGCCCGTCCTGTATCTGGCCCATCCCGTGTCTGGCCTGTCCCGTCCTGTATCTGGCCCGTCCCGTCCTCTCTCTTGCCCGCTCCGTCCTGTCTCTGGCCCGATCGGTCCTGTCCTGCCTCTGGCCAGTCCCATCCTGCTCTGGCCCGTCCCGTCATGTATCTGGCCCGTCCCGTACTGTCTCTGGCCCGTACCGTACTGTCTCTGGCTTGTCCTGTTCTGTATCTGACCCCGTCGCGTACCGTCTCTGGCCCGTCCCGTCCTGTCTATTTCCCGTCCCATAACGGATAGCTCGCACCGTCCTGTTTCTGGCCCATCCCATCCTATCTCTGCCTCGTCCCGTCCCATCTCTGGCCCTTCCTGTCCAGTCCTTGGCCCGTCCTGCCCTGTCTCTGGCCCTTCCCTTCCTGTCTCTGGCGCAGCTCTGGCCCGTCTCGTCCCGTATCTGGCCCGCCCTGTATCTGGCCCATCCCGTCCAGTATCTGGCCTGTCCCGTATCTGGTACGTCTTGTCCCTGTCCCTGCCTGTCCCGTATCTGGCCCGTCCTGTATCTAGCCGATCCCGTATCTGGCCCATCCCGCATCTGACCCGTTTCGTATCTGGCCCGTCAAGTCCCGTATCTGGTCCGTACCGTCCTGTATCTGGCCCGTCCCGTCATGTATCTGGGCTGTCCCATATCTGGCCCATACCGTCCCATATCTGGATCGTCACGTTCCTGGCCCATCCCGTCATGTATCTGGCCCGTCCCATCCTGTCTCTGGCCCGACCCGTCCTGTCTATGGCCTATCCCGTAATGTCTCTAGCACATTCCGTCTTATCTCTGGTCCATCCCGTCCTGTATCTGGTCGGTCCCGTCCTGTATCTGGCCCGTCCCGTCCTGAATCTGGCCCGTCCCGTATCTGGCCCGTCCCTTCCTGTATCTGGCCCGTCCCATCCCGTCCTGTCTCTGGCCCATCCCGTCTTGAACCTGGCCCGTACCGTATCTGGCCCTTCCCTTCCTGTAACTGGCCCGTTCCGTCCTGTCTCTGGCCTGACCGGTCCTGTCCTGCCTCCGGCCAGTCCCGTCCTGCTCTGGTCCGTCCCGTCCCTGGCCCGTCCTGTATCTGGACCGTCCCGTCCTGTATCTGGTCGGTCCCGTCCTGTATCTGGCCCGTCCCGTCTTGAATCTGGCCCGCTTCGTGTCTGGCCCGTCCCTTCTTGTATGTGGCCCGTCCCATCCCGTCCTGTCTCTGGCCCATCCCGGCTTAAATATGGCCCGTACCGTATCTGGCCCGTCCCTTCCTGTATCTGGCCCGTCCCATCCTGTCTCTGGCCTGACCGGTCCTGACCTGCCTCTGGCCAGTCCCGTCCTGCTCTGGTCCGTCCCATCCCTGGCCCTTCCTCTATCTGGACCGTCCCGTCCTGTATCTGGTCGCCCCGTCTCTGGCCCATCCCGTCCTTTCTCAGACACGTCCCGTCCGGTCCTGTCTCTGGCCTGTCCTGCATCTGGTCCATCCCGTCACGTATCTGGCCTGTCTCGTCCTGTATCTGGCCCATCCCATTAAAGGTAGTATTATCAAATCCTCCACAAATTTAAACCTCCAGGAAATTTAACCTGGGGTGTGTTTTAAATTAAGGTGAGTTCAATAGTTAGAAAAATATGATACTTTCCATAAATTATTAGCAAAATGTTTAAATGACACCTATCAAAAAAACAGCCTTCTCCATATCCCCTCAAGCTGTCCTATCCATCACCAAGATAGGTGCATTTTCTGCCATTTAGGTAGAAGTAATCTTCAAACAATTTGCTTCTAGTTTAGATAAAGTACTAGGAAGGTATATCATGCAAACTCTACATGTGATGTTTGCCTATTAAACAATAGTTGTAATATTTATTTGAAAAACCTCCATTTTCTCTACGCCTGACCTACACTACTCAATTGTAACATCCATGGCGGCGTACTGGCATGGCTTCCCATCTCACACCATGCAATACCGCCGACATACCCACCAATGCAGGCTGCGCACTATTTGGCCCGTACCGTCCTGTATCTGGCCTGTCCCGTACTGTATCTGGGCCATCCCGTCCTGGCTTTGGCCCATCTTTTCCTGTATCTGTCCCGTTCCGACTTGTCTCTGGCCCGTCCCGTCCTGTCTATGGCCCGTCCCATAATGTATTGCTTGTCCCGTCCTGTTTCTGGCCCGTCCTGTACTGTCTCTGGCTCGTCCTATCCTGTATCTGGCCCATCGCGTACCGTCTATGGCCCGTCCTGTCCTTTCTATTTCCCGTCCCAAAATGCATAGCTCTTCCCGTCCTTTTTCTGGCCCGTCCCATCCTATCTCTGCCTCGTCCCGTCCTATATCTGGCCCGTCCCGTCTCGTATATGGCCCGTCCCGCATCTGGCCTGTCCTGTCCCGTATCTGGCTTGTCCCTTCCTGTATCTGGCCAGTCCCTTCCCATCTCGTCCTGTCTCTGGCCTGTCCCGTCCTGTCTCTGGTCCGTCCGGTGCTATCTCTGGCCTGTCCAATCCTGTCTCTTGCCCGTCCCGTCTCTGGCCCGTCCCGTCCAGTCTTTGGCCCGTCCCGTCCTGTCTCTGGTCCATCCCTTTCTGTCTCTGGCCCGTCTCGTCCCGTATCTGGACCACCCGGTATCTGGCCCATCCCGTCTAGTATCTGGCACGTTCCATATCTGGCCTGTCCCGTATCTGGCACGTCCTGTCCCTGGCACGGCCTATCCCGTATCTGGCCCGTCCTGTATCTGTCCTGTCCCGTATCTGGCCCATCCCGCATCTGACCCGTCCAGTATCTGGCCCATCCCATTCCGTACCTGGCCCGTCCCTTCATGTATCTGGGCTGTCCCATATCTGGCCCATACCGTCCCATATCTGGCTCGTCAAGTTTCTGGCCCATCCCGTCATATATCTGTCCCGTCCCATCCTGTCTCTGGCCTGACCCATCCTGTCTATGGCCTGTCCCGTAATGTCTCTAGCACATTCTGTCCTGTCTCTGGCCCATCCCGTCCTACATCTGGTCGGTCCCATCCTGTATCTGGCCCGTCCCATCGTGAATCTGTCCCGTCCCGTATCTGGCCCATCCCTTCCTGTATCTGGCCCAACCCATCACGTCCTATCTCTGGCCCATCCCGTGTTGAATCGAGCCCGTCCCGTCTCTGGCCCGTCCCTTCCTGTATCTGGCCCGTCCCGTCCGGTTCTGTCTCTCACCTGTTCTGTATCTGGCCAATCCCGTCACATATCTGGCCTGTCCAGTCCTGTATCTGGTCCATCCTATTAAAGGTAGTATTATCAAATCCTCCACAAATTTACTCCTCCAGGAAATTTAACCTGGGGTGTGTTTTAAATTAAGGTGAGTTCAATAGTTAGAAAAATATGATACTTTCCATAAATTATTAGCAAAATGTTTAAGTGACACCTATCAAAAAACAGCCTCCTCCATATCCCCTCAAGCTGTCCTATCCATCACCAAGATAGGTGCATTTTCTACCATTTAGGTAGAAGTAATCTTCAAACAATTTGCTTCTAATTTAGATAAAGTACCAGGAAAGTACATCATGCAAACTCTACATGTGATGTTTGCCTATTAAATAATAGTTGTAATATTTATTAGCAAAACTTCCATTTTCTCTACACCTGACCTACACTACTTAATTGTAACATCCCTGGCGGCGTGCTGGCATGGCTTCCCATCTCACACCATGCAAGACAGCCGACTTACCCACCAATGCAGGCTACGCACTATGTTCCTATGCTGGCTGTGTGCATGTGTCTTGGCTGTTTGTTGAGGGTGGCAGCAGCAGCACTTCCTGATTCTTAAAGGAACAGTGCACGCATTCCTAATCTGTCCCCAGTCCTGTATCTGACCCGTCCCATCTCTGGCTCGTCCCGTCTCTGGCCCGTCCCGTCCTGTAATGTCTAACCCGCCCCGTCACGTATCTGGTCCGTCCTTTCCCGTATCTGACCCGTTTAGTCCCATATCTGACCATCCCGTCCTGTATCTGGCTGTCCCTTATCTGGCCCATCTCATCCCGTATCTGGCCCGCCTCGTCCCTTCCCGTCTCTGGCACGTCCTGTCCCGTATCTGACCCAACAAGTCCCTATCTGATCCGTCCCGTATGTGGCCAGGCCCATTCAGTATCTGGCCCGTTCCGTATCTGGCCATCTCGTATCTGGCCCATCCCATCCTGTCCATGGCTCATCCCATATCTAGCCTGTCCTGTCCCATATCTGGCCCATCCCGTATCTGGCCCATGTCATCCTGTATCTGGCCCGTCCCATATTTGGCCCGCACTGTATCTGGGCCATTCCGTCCTGTCTCTTGCCCGTCTTTTCCTGTATCTGGACTGTAGCGTCCGGTCTCTGGCCCGTCCCATAATGTATAGCTTGTCCCGTCCTGTTTCTGGCCCGTCCCGTCCTGTCACTGGCTCGTCCTGTCCTGTATCTGGCACGTCCCGTACTGTCTCTGGCCCGTCCCATCCTGTCTATTTCCCGTCCCATAATGTATAGCTTGTCCAGTCCTGTTTCTGGCCCGTTCTGTCCTATCTCTGGCTCGTCCCGTTCTGTATTTGGCCCGTTCCATCTCGTATCTAGCCCGTCCCGCATCTGGCCTGTCCTGTCCCGTATCTGGCCTGTCCCTTCCTGTATCTGGCCAGTACCTTCCCATCTCGTCCTGTCTCTGGCCCGTCCCATCCTGTCTCTGGCCTGTCCCGTCCTGTCTCTGGCCCGTCCGGTGCTATCTCTGGCCTGTCCAATCCTGTCTCTTGCCCGTCCCATCTCTGGTCCGTCCCGTCCTGTCTTTGGCCCATCCCGTCCTGTCTCTGGCCCGTCCCGTACTCTATTTGGCCAGTCCCGTCCTCTCTCTTGCCCGTCCCGTCCTGTCTCTGGCCCGACCAGTCCTGTGCTGCCTCTGGCCAGTTCCGTCCTGCTCTGGCCCGTCCCGTCCCTGGACTGTCCTGTATCTGGACTGTCCTGTATCTGGTCGCCCCGGCTCTAGCCCGTCCCATCCTGTCTCTGGCACGCCTCGGTCTGTCCTATCTCCGGCCAGTCTCATCCTGTCTTTGACCCGTCCCGTCCTGTTTCTGGCCCGTCTCGTCCTGTCTCCGGCGTCTCCCGTCCGGTCCTGTCTCTGGCCCGTCCTGTATCTGGCCCGTCCCATCCTGTATCTGGTCGCCCCGTCTCTAGCCAGTCCCGTCCTGTCTCTGGCACGCCTCGGTCCGTCCTATCTACGGCCAGTCTCATCCTGTCTATGGCCCGTCCCGTCATGTCTCTGGCCCGTCTCGTCCTGTCTCTGGCGTGTCCCGTCCGGTCCTGTCTCTGGCCCGTATTGTATTTGGTCCGTCCCGTATCTGGCCTGTCCCATCCTGTATCTGGCCCATCCCATTAAAGGTAGTATTATCAAATCCTCCACAAATTTACACCTCCAGGAAATTTAATCTGGGGTGTGTTTTAAATTAAGGTGAGTCCAATAGTTAGAAAAATATGATACTTTCCATAAATTATTAGCAAAATGTTTAAATGACACCTATCAAAAAACAGCCTACTCCATATCCCCTCAAGCTGTCCTATCCATCACCAAGATAGGTGCATTTTCTGCCATTTAGGTAGAAGTAATCTTCAAACAATTTGCTTCTAATTTAGATAAAGTACTAGGAAGGTATATCATGCAAACTCTACATGTGATGTTTGCCTATTAAACAATAGTTGTAATATTTATTTGCAAAACTTCCATTTTCTCTATGCTTGACCTACACTACTTAATTGTAACATCCCTGGCGGTGTGCTGGCATGGCTTCCCATCTCACACCATGCAAGACCGCCGACTTACCCACCAATGCAGGCTACGCACTATGTTCCTATGCTGGCTGAGTGCATGTGTCTTGGCTGCTTGTTGAGGGCAGCAGCGGCAGTACTTCCTGATTCTTAAAGGAAAAGTGCACGCATTCCAAATGTGTCCCCAGTACTATATCTGACCCGTCCCGTCTCTGGCCCGTCCCTGGCCCCTCGCATCCTGTCTATGGCCCGTCCTGTAATGTCTAACCCGCCCCGTCCCGTATCTGGTCCGTCCAGTCCCATATCTGACCCGTTTAGTCCCGTATCTGACCATCCTATCCCATATCTGGCTATCTCATCCCGTATCTGGCCCGCCTCATCCCTTCTCGTCTCTAGAACGTCCTGTCCCGTATCTGACCCAACCAGTCCCTATCTGGCCCGACCCAAATGTGGCCAGGCCCATTCAGTATCTGGCCCGTCCCGTATCTGGCCATCTCGTATCTGGCCCATCCCATCCTGTCCATGGCACATCCCATATCTAGCCTGTCCTGTCCCATATCTGGCCCGTCCCGTATCAGGCCCATGTCGTCTTGTATCTGGCCCGTCCCATATTTGGCCTGTACCGTCCTGTATCTGGCCTGTCCCGTACTGTATCTGGGGCATCCCCTCCTGTCTCTGGCCCCTCTTTTCCTGTATCTGGATCGTCCCATAATGTATAGCTCGTCCAGTCCTGTTTCTGGCCCGTCCCATCCTATCTCTGGCTCGTCCCGTCCAGTATCTGGCCCGTCCCATCTGGTATCTGGCCCGTCCCGCATGTGGCCTGTCCTGTCCCGTATCTGGCCTGTCCCTTCTTGTATCTGGCCAATCCCTTCCCATCTCATCCTGTCTCTGGCCCATCCCGTCACGTCTCTGGTCCGTCCCGTTCTGTCCTGTCCAATCCTGTCTCTTGCCCGACCCGTCCTCTCTTGCCGGTCCTGTCCTGCCTCTGGCCAGTCCCGTCCTGCTCTGGCCCGTCCCGTCCCTGGACCGTCCTGTATCCTGTATCTGGTCGCCCTGTCTCTAGCCCGTCCCGTCCTGACTCTGGCACGCCTTGGTCCGTCCTATCTCCGGCCAGTCTCATCCTGTCTTTGGCCCGTCCGGTACTGTCTCTGGCCCATCTCGTCCTGTCTCTGGCCCGTCCTTTATCTGGCCCATTTTGTATCTGGCCTGGCCTGTCCTGTATCTGGCCCATCCCATTAAAGGTAGTATTATTAGTATTATCAAATCCTCCACAAATTTACACATAAAGGAACTTTAACCTGGGGTGTGTTTTAAATTAAGGTGAGTTCAATAATTAGAAAAATATGATACTTTCCATAAATTATTAGCAAAATATTTAAATGACACCTATCCAAAAAACAGCCTCCTCCATATCCCCTCAAGCTGTCCTATCCATCACCAAGATAGGTGCATTTTCTGCCATTTAGGTAGAAGTAATCTTCAAACAATTTGCTTCTAATTTAGATAAAGTACTAAGAAGGTATATCATGCAAACTCTACATGTGATGTTTGCCTATTAAACAATAGTTGTAATATTTATTTGCAAAACTTCCATTTTCTCTACCCCTGACCTACACTACTTAATTGTAACATCACTGGCGGCGTGCTGGCATGGCTTCCCATCTCACACCATGCAAGACCGCCGACTTACCCACCAATGCTGGCTGCGCACTATTTGGCCCGTACCGTCCTGTATCTGGCCTGTCCGGTACTGTCTTTGGCCCGTCTTTTCCTGTATCTGTCCCGTTCCGTGTTGTCTCTGGCCCGTCCTGTCCTGTCTATGGCCCGTCCCATAATGTATAGCTTGTCCCGTCCTGTTTCTGGCACGTCCCGTACCGTCTCTGGCCCGACCCCTCCTGTCTATTTCCCGTCCCATAATGTATAGCTCGTCCCGTCCCGTTTCTGGCCCGTCCCATCCTATCTCTGCCTCGTCCCGTCCTATATCTGGCCCGTGCCGTCTCGTATCTGGCCCGCCCCGTATCTGGCCTGTCCTGTCCCGTATCTGGCCTGTCCCTTCCTGTATCTGGCCAGTCCCTTCCCATCTTGTCCTGTATCTGGCATGTCCCGTCCAGTCTCTGGCCCGTCCTGTGCTACCTCTGGCCTGTCCAATCCTGTCTCTTGCCCGTCCCGTCTCTAGCCCGTCCCGTCCAGTCTTTGGCCCGTCCCGTCCTAACTCTGGCCCATCCCTTCCTGTCTCTGGCCCAGCTCTGGCCCGTCTCGTCCCGTATTTGGCCTGACATGAATCTGGCCCATCCCGTCCAGTATCTGGCTCGTTCCATATCTGGCCTGTCCCGTATCTGGCACATCCTATCCCTGGCCCGGCCTGTCCCGTATCTGGCCAGTCCTGTATCTGGCCTGTCCCGTATGTGGCCCATCCCGCATCTGACACGTCCCGTATCTGGCCCGTCCCGTCCCGTATCTGGTCCGTACCGTCCTAAATCTGGCCCGTCCCGTCATGAATTTGGGCTGTCCCATATCTGGCCTATACCGTTCCATATCTGGCTCGTCACGTTTCTGGCCCGTCCCATCCTGTCTCTGGCCCAAACCGTCCTGTCTATGGCCTGTCCCTTAATGTCTCTAGCACATTCCGTCCTGTCTCTGGCCCATCCCGTCCTGTATCTGGTCGGTCCCGTCCTGTATGTGGCCCGTTACGTCTTAAATCTGGGTCGTCCCGTATCTGGCCCGTCCCTTCCTGTATCTGGCCCGTCCCATCCCGTCCTGTCTCTGGTCCATCCCATCTTGAATCTTGCCCTTCCCGTATCGGGCCCATCCCTTCCTGTATCTGGCCCGTCCCATCCTGTCTCTGGCCTGACCGGTCCTGTCCTGCCTCTGGCCAGTCCCGTCCTGCTCTGGTCCGTCCCGTCCCTAGCCCGTCCTGTATCTGGACCTTACCGTCCTGTATCTGGTCGCCCCGTCTCTGGCACCTCCCATCCTTTCTCAGGCACGTCACGTCCGGTCCTGTCTCTGGCCTGTCCTGCATCTGGCCCATCCCGTCACGTATCTGGCCTGTCCCGTCCTGTATCTGGCCCATCTCATTAAAGGTAGTATTACCAAATCCTCCACAAATTTACACCTCCAGGAAATTTAACCTGGGGTGTGCTTTAAATAAAGGTGAGTTCAATAGTTAGAAAAATATGATACTTTCCATAAATTATTAGCAAAATGTTTAAATGAAACCTATCAAAAAACAGCCTCCTCCATATCCCCTCAAGCTGTCCTATCCATCACCAAGATAGGTGCATTTTCTGCCATTTAGGTAGAAGTAATCTTCAAACAATTTGCTTCTAATTTAGATAAAGTACCAGGAAGGTATATCATGCAAACTGTACATGTGATGTTTGCCTATTAAATAGTTGTAATATTTATTTGCAAAACTTCCATTTTCTCTACACCTGACCTATACTACTTAATTGTAACATCCATGGCGGCGTGCTGGCATGGCTTCCCATCTCACACCATGCAAGACCGCCGACTTACCCACCAATGCAGGCTGCGCACTATGTTCCTATGCTGGCTGTGTACATGTGTCTTGGCTGCTTGTTGAGGGCAGCAGCGGCAGCACTTCCTGATTCTTAAAGGAACAGTGCACGCATTCCTAATGTGTCCCCAGTCCTGTATCTGACCCGTCCCGTCTCTGGCCTGTTCCATCCTGTCTCTGGCCCGTCCCTGGACCCTCCCATCCTGTCTATGGCCCGTCCTGTAATGTCTAACCCACCCCAACTCGTATCTGGTCCGTCCAGTCCCATATCTGACCCGTTTAGTCCCGCATCTGACCATCCTGTCCCGTATCTGGCTATCTCATCCCGTATCTGGCCCGCCTCATCCCTTCCCGTTTCTGGCTCGTCCTGTCCCGTATCTGACCCAACCAGTCCCTATCTGGCCTGTCCCATATGTGGCCAGGCCCATTCAGTATCTGGCCCGTCCCGTATCTGGCCATCTCGTAACTGGCCCATTCCATCCGGTCCATGGCTCATCCCATATCTAGCCTGTCCTGTCCCATATCTGGCCCGTCCCGTATCTGGCCCATGTCGTCCTGTATCTGGCCCGTCCCATATTTGGCCCGTACCGTCCTGTATCTGGCCTGTCCCATACTGTATCTGGGGCATCCCGTCCTGTCTCTGGCCCGTCTTTTCCTGTATCTGGACCGTCCCATAATGTATAGCTTGTCCCGTCCTGTTTCTGGCCCGACCCCGTCCTGTCTCTGGCTCGTCCTGTCCTGCATCTGGCACGACCCATACCGTCTCTAGCCCGTCCCATCCTGTCTATTTCCCGTCCCATAATGTATAGCTCGTCCAGTCCTGTTTCTGGCCCGTCCCGTCCTATATCTGGCTCGTCCCGTCCTGTATCTGGCCCGTCCCATATTTGGCCCGTACCGTCCTGTATCTGGCCTGTCCCATACTGTATCTGGGGCATCCCGTCCTGTCTCTGGCCCGTCTTTTCCTGTATCTGGACCGTCCCATAATGTATAGCTTGTCCCGTCCTGTTTCTGGCCCGACCCCGTCCTGTCTCTGGCTCGTCCTGTCCTGCATCTGGCACGACCCATACCGTCTCTAGCCCGTCCCATCCTGTCTATTTCCCGTCCCATAATGTATAGCTCGTCCAGTCCTGTTTCTGGCCCGTCCCGTCCTATATCTGGCTCGTCCCATCTCGTATCTGGACCGTCCCGCATCTGGCCTGCACTGTCCTGTATCTGGCCCATCCCATTAAAGGTAGTATTATCAAATCCTCCACAAATTTACACCTCCAGGAAATTTAACCTGGGGTGTGTTTTAAATTAAGGTGAGTCCAATAGTTAGAAAAATATGATACTTTCCATAAATTATTAGCAAAATGTTTAAAATGACACCTATCAAAAAAACAGCCTCCTCCATATCCCCTCAAGCTGTCCTATCCATCACCAAGATAGGTGCATTTTCTGCCATTTAGGTAGAAGTAATCTTCAAATAATTTGCTTCTAATTTAGATAAAGTACTAGGAAGGTATATCATGCAAACTCTACATGTGACGTTTGCCTATTAAACAATAGTTGTAATATTTATTTGCAAAACTTCCATTTTCTCTACACCTGACCTACACTACTTAATTGTAACATCACTGGCGGCGTGCTGGCATGGCTTCCCATCTCACACCATGCAAGACCGCCGACTTACCCATCAATGCAGGCTACGCACTATGTTCCTATGCTGGCTGTGTGCATGTGTCTTGGCTGCTTGTTAAGGGCGGTAGCGGCAGCACTTCCTGATTCTTAAAGGAACAGTGCACCCATTCCTAATGTGTCCCCAGTACTATATCTGACCCATCCCGTCTCTGGCCCGTCTCGTCTCTGGCCCGTCCCATCCTGTCTCTGGCCCGTCCCAGCCTGTCCCTGGCCCCTCCCATCCTGTCTATGGCCCGTCCTGTAATGTCTAACCCGCCCCGTCCCGTATCTGGTCCGTCCAGTCGCATATCTGACCCGTTTGGTCCCGTATCTGACCATCCCGTCCCGTATGTGGCTATCTCTTATCTGGCCCATCTCATCCCGTATCTGTCCCGCCTCGTCCCTTCCCGTCTCTGGCACTTCCTGTCCCGTATCTGACCCAACCAGTCCCTATCTGGCCCGTCCCGTATGTGGCCAGGCCCATTCAGTATCTGGCCCGTCCCGTATCTGGCCCATCCCATCCTGTCCATGGCTCATCCCATATCTAGCCTGTCCTTTCCCATATCTGGCCCGTCCCGTATCTGGCCCATGTCGTCCTGTATCTGGCCTGTCCAATATTTGGCCCGTACCGTCCTGTATCTGGCCTGTCCCGTACTGTATCTGGGGCATCCCGTCCTGTCTCTGGCCCGTCTTTTCCTGTATCTGGACCGTCCCATACCATCTCTGGGCCGTCCCATCCTGTCTATTTCCCGTCCCATAATGTATAGCTCGTCCAGTCCTGTTTCTGGCCCGTCCCGTCCTATCTCTGGCTCGTCCCGTCCTGCATCTGGCCCATCCCATCTCGTATCTGGCCCGTCCCGTATGTGGCCTGTCCTGTCCCGTATCTGGCCTGTCCCTTCCTGTTTCTGGCCAATCCATTCCCATCTTGTCCTGTCTCTGGCCCGTCCCGTCCTGTTTCTGGCCTGTCCCGTCCTGTCTCTGGCCCGTCTGGTGCTGTCTCTGGCCTGTCCAATCCTGTCTCTTGCCAGACCTATCTCTGGTCCGTCCCTTCCTGTCTTTGCCCCGTCCCGTCCTGTCTATGGCCCGTCCCGTCCTCTCTTTGGCCCGCCCCATCCTCTCTCTTGCCCGTCCTGTCCTGCCTCTGGCCAGTCCCGTCCTGCTCTGGTCCATACCGTCCCTGGACCATCCTGTATCCTGTGTTTGGTCGCCCCGTCTCTAGCCCGTCCCATCCTGCCTCTGGTACACCTCGGTCCTTCCTATCTCCGGCCAGTCTCATCCTGTCTTTGGCCCGTCCCGTCCAGTCTCTAGCCCGTCTCGTCCTGTCTCTGGCGTGTCCCGTCCGGTCCTGTCTCTGGCCCGTCCTGTATTTGGTCCATCCCGTATCTGGCCTGTCCCGTCCTGTATCTGGCCCATCCCATTAAAGGTAGTATTATCAAATCCTCCACAAAATTAAACCTCCAGAAAATTTAACCTGGGGTGTGTTTTAAATTAAGGTGAGTTTAATAGTTAGAAAAATATGATACTTTCCATAAATTATTAGCAAAATGTTTAAATGACACCTATCAAAAAACAGCCTCCTCCATATCCCCTCAAGCTGTCCTATCCATCACCAAGATAGGTGCATTTTCTGCCATTTAGGTAGAAGTAATCTTCAAACAATTTGCTTCTAATTTAGATAAAGTACTAGGAAGGTATATCATGCAAACTCTACATGTGACCTTTGCCTATTAAACAATAGTTGTAATATTTATTTGCAAAACTTCCACTTTCTCGACGCCTGACCTACACTACTTAATTGTAACATCCATGGCGGCGTGCTGGCATGGCTTCCCATCTCACACCATGCAAGACCGCCGACTTACCCACCAATGCAGGCTGCGCACTATTTGGTCCGTACCGTCCTGTATCTGGCCTGTCCTGTACTGTATCTGGGCCATCCCGTCCTGTCTTTGGCCGTCTTTTCCTGTATCTGTCCCCTTAAGTCTTGTCTCTGGCCCGTCCCGTCCTGTCTATGGCCCGTCCCATAATGTATAGCTTGTCCCGTCCTGATTCTGGCCCGTCCCGTACTGTCTATGGCTCGTCCTGTCCTGTATCTGGCCTGTCGTGTACCGTCTCTGGCCCGTCCCGTCCTGTCTATTTCCCTTCCCATAATGTATAGCTCGTCCCGTCCTGTTTCTGGCCCGTCCCATCCTATCTCTGCCTCGTCCCGTCCAATATCTGGCACGTCCCACATTGTATCTGGCCCGTCCCGCATCTGGCCTGTCCTGTCCCGTATCTGGCCTGTCCCTTCCTGTATCTGGCCAGTCCCTTCCCATCTCGTCCTGTCTCTGGCCTGTCTCGTCCTGTCTCTCCCGTCCCGTCTCTGGCCCGTCCCGTCCAGTCTTTGACCCGTCCCGTATGGTCTCCGGCCCGTGCTTTCCTGTTTCTGGCCCAGCTCTGGCCCGTCTCATCCCGAATCTGGCCCGCCCTGTATCTGGCCCATCCCGTCCAGTATCTGGCCCGTTCCATATCTGGCCTGTCCCGTATCTGGCATGTCCTGTCCCTGGGCCGGCCTGTCCCGTATCTGGCCCGTCCTGTATCTGGACTGTCCCGTATCTGGCCCGTCCCGCATATGAATCGTCCCGTATCTGGCCCGTCACATATCTGGTCCGTACCGTCCTGTATCTGGCCAGTCCCGTCATGTATCTGGTCTGTCCCATTTCTAGCCCATACCGTCCCATATCTGCCTCGTCACGTTTCTGACAAATTCAGTCCTGTCTCTGGCCCGACCCGTCCTGTCTATGGCCTGTCCCGTAATGTCTCTAGCACATTCCGTCCTGTCTCTGGCCGATCCTGTCCTGTAACTGTTCGGTCCCGTCCTGTATCTGGTCCGTCCCGTCCTGTATCTGGCCCATCCCTTCCTGTATGTGGCCCGTCCCATCACGTCCTATCTCTGGCCCATCCCATCCTGAATCTGGCCCGTCCCATATTTGGCCCGTACCTTCCTGTATCCGGCCCGTCTCGTCCTGTCTCTGGCCTGACCGGTCCTGTCCTGCCTCTGGCCAGTCCCGTCCTGCTCTGGTCCGTCCCTTCGCTGCCCGTCCTGTATCTGGACCGTCCCGTCCTGTATCTGGTCGCCCCGTCTCGGGCCCGTCCCGTCATTTTTCAGGCACAGTCCGTCCGGTCCTGTCTCTGCCCTGTCCTGTATCTGGCCCATCCTGTCACGTATCTGGCCTGTCCCGTCCTGTATCTGGCCCATCTCATTAAAGGTAGTATTATCAAATCCTCCACAAATTTACACCTCCAGGAAATTTAACCTGGGGTGTGTTTTAAATTAAGGTGAGTTTAATAGTTAGAAAAATATGATACTTTCCATAAATTATTAGCAAAATGTTTAAATGACACCTATCAAAAAACAGCCTCCTCCATATCCCCTCAAGCTGTCCTATCCATCACCAAGATAGGTGCATTTTCTGCCATTTAGGTAGAAGTAATCTTCAAACAATTTGCTGCTAATTTAGATAAAGTACTAGGAAGGTATATCATGCAAACTCTACATGTGATGTTTGCCTATTAAACAATAGTTGTAACATTTATTTGAAAAACTTCCATTTTCTCTACGCCTGACCTACACTACTTAATTGTAACATCCATGGTGGCGTGCTGGCATGGCTTCCCATCTCACACCATGCAATACCGCCGACATACCCACCAATGCAGGCTGCGCACTATTTGGCCCGTACCGTCCTGTATCTGGCCTGTCCCGTACTGTATCTGGGCCATCCCGTCCTGTCTTTGGCCCGTCTTTTCCTGTATCTGTCCCGTTCCGTCTTGTCTCTGGCCCGTCAAGTCCTGTCTATGGCCCGTCCCATAATGTATTGCTTGTCCCGTCCTGTTTCTGGCCCGTCCCGTACTGTCTCTGGCTCGTCCTGTCCTGTATCTGGCCCATCGCGTACCGTCTCTGGCCCGTCCCGTCCTTTCTATTTACCGTCCCATAACGCATAGCTCGTCCCATCCTGTTTCTGGCCCGTCCCATCCTATCTCTGCCTCGTCCCGTCCTATATCTGGCCCGTCCCGTCTCGTATATAGCCCGTCCCGCATCTGGCCTGTCCTGTCCCGTATCTGGCCTGTCCCTTCCTGTATCTGGCCAGTCCCTTCCCATCTCGTCCTGTCTCTGGCCTGTCCCGTCCTGTCTCTGGCACGTCTGGTGCTATCTCTGGCCTGTCCAATCCTGTCTCTTGCCCGTCCCGTCTCTGGCCCGTCCGGTCCAGTCTTTGGCCCGTCCCGTCCTGTCTCTGGCCCATCCCTTCCTGTCTCTGGCCCAGCTCTGGCCCGTCTCGTCCCATATCTGGCCCGCCCGATATCTGGCCCATCCCGTCTAGTATCTGGCACGTTCCATATCTGGCCTGTCCCGTATCTGGCACGTCCTGTCCCTGGCCCGGCCTATCCCGTATCTGGCCCGTCCTGTATCTGTCCTGTCCCGTATCTGGCCCATCCCGCATCTGACCCGTCCCGTATCTGGCCCATCCCATCCCGTATCTGGCCCGTCCCATCATGTATCTGGGCTGTCCCATATCTGACCCATCCCGTCTAGTATCTGGCACGTTCCATATCTGGCCTGTCCCGTATCTGGCACGTCCTGTCCCTGGCCCGGCCTGTCCCGTATCTGGCCCGTCCTGTATTTGGCCTGTCCCGTATCTGGCCCGTCCCGCATCTGACCCGTCCCGTATCTGGCCCGTCCCGTCCCGTATTTGGTCCGTACCGTCCTGTATCTGGCCTGTCCCGTCCCATATCTGGCTCGTCACGTTTCTGGCCCATCCCGTCATGTATCTGGCCCGTCCCATCCTGTCTCTGGCTCGACCCGTCCTGTGTATGGCCTATTCCTTAATGTCTCTAGCACATTCCGTCCTCTCTCTGGCCCATCCCGTCCTGTATCTGGTCGGTCCCGTCCTGTATCTGGCCCGTCCCATCCTGAATCTGGCCCGTCCCGTATCTGGCCCGTCCCTTCCTGTATCGGGCCCGTCCCATCCTGTCCTGTCTATGGCCCATCCTGTCTTGAATCTGGCCCGTCCCGTATCTGGCCCGTCCCGATCTGTCTCTGGCCTAACTGGTCCTGTCCTGCCTCTGGCCAGTCCAGTCCTGCTCTGGTCCGTCCCGTCCCTGGCCCGTCCTGTATCTGGACCGTCCCGTCCTGTATCTGGTCGCCTCGTCTCTGGCCCGTCCCGTCCTTTCTCAGGCACGTCACGTCCGGTCCTGCCTCTGGCCTGTCCTGCATCTGGCCCATCCCGTCACGTATCTGGCCTGTCCCGTCCTGTATCTGGCCCATCCCATTAAAGGTAGTATTATCAAATCCTCCACAAATTTAAACCTCCAGGAAATTTAACCTGGGGTGTGTTTTAAATTAAGGTGAGTTCAATAGTTAGAAAAATATGATACTTTCCATAAATTATTAGCAAAATGTTTAAATGACACCTATCAAAAAACAGCCTCCTCCATATCCCCTCAAGCTGTCCTATCCATCACCAAGATAGGTGCATTTTCTACCATTTAGGTAGAAGTAATCTTCAAACAATTTGCTTCTAATTTACATAAAGCACTAGGAAGGTATATCATGCAAACTCTACATGTGATGTTTGCCTATTAAACAATAGTTGTAATATTTATTTACAAAACTTCCATTTTCTCTATGCCTGACCTACACTACTTAATTGTAACATCCATGGCGGCGTTGTGGCATGGCTTCCCATCTCACACCATGCAAGACCGCCGACTTACCCACCAATGCAGGCTGCGAACTATTTGGCCCGTACAGTCCTGTCTTTGGCCAGTCTTTTCCTGTATCTGTCCCGTTCCGTCTTGTCTCTGGCCCGTCCCGTCCTGTATATGGCCCGTCCCATAATGTATTGCTTGTCCCGTCCTGTTTCTGGCCCGTCACGTACTGTCTCTGGCTCGTCCTGTCCTGTATCTGGCCCGTCGCGTACCGTCTATGGCCCGTCCCGTCCTGTCTATTTCCCGTCCCATAATGTATAGCTCGTCCCGTCCTGTTTCTGGCCCGTCCCATCCTATCTCTGCCTCATCCCGTCCTATATATGGCCCATCCCGTCTCGTATCTGGCACGTCCTGCAACTGGCCTGTCCTGTCCCGTATCTGGCCTGTCCCTTCCTGTATCTGGCCAGTCCCTTCCCATCTTGTCCTGTCTCTGGCCTGTCCCGTCCTGTCTCTGGCCCGTCCGGTGCTATCTCTGGCATGTCCAATCCTGTCTCTTACCCATCTCGTCTCTGGCCCGTCCGGTCCAGTCTTTGGCCCGTCCTGTCCTGTCTCTGGCCCATCCCTTCCTGTCTCTGGCGCAGCTCTGGTCCGTCTCGTCCTGTATCTGGCCCGCCCTGTATCTAGCCCATCCCATCCAGTATCTGGCCCGTTCCATATCTGGCCTGTCCCGTATCTGGCACGTCCTGTCCCTGGCCCAGCCTGTCCCGTATCTGGCCCGTCCTGTATCTGGCCTGTCCCGTATATGGCCTGTCCCGCATCTGACCCGTCCCGTATCTGGCCCGTCCCGTCCCGTATTTGGTCCGTACCGTCCTGTATCTGGCCCGTCCCGTAATGTATGTGGGCTGTCCCATATCTGTCCCATACCGTCCCATATTTGGCTCGTCACGTTTCTGGCCCATCCCGTCATGAATCTGGCCTGTCCCATCCTGTCTCTGGCCCGACCCATAATGTATTGCTTGTCCCGTCCTGTTTCTGGCCCGTCCCGTACTGTCTCTGGCTCGTCCTGTCCTATATCTGGCCCATCGCGTACCGTCTCTGGCCCGTCCCGTCCTTTCTATTTACCGTCCCATAACGCATAGCTCGTCCCATCCTGTTTCTGGCCCGTCCCATCCTATCTCTGCCTCGTCCCGTCCTATATCTGGCCCGTCCCGTCTCGTATATAGCCCGTCCCGCATCTGGCCTGTCCTGTCCCGTATCTGGCCTGTCCCTTCCTGTATCTGGCCAGTCCCTTCCCATCTCGTCCTGTCTCTGGCCTGTCCCGTCCTGTCTCTGGCACGTCTGGTGCTATCTCTGGCCTGTCCAATCCTGTCTCTTGAACGTCCCGTCTCTGGCCCGTCCGGTCCAGTCTTTGGCCCGTCCCGTCCTGTCTCTGGCCCATCCCTTCCTGTCTCTGGCCCAGCTCTGGCCCGTCTCGTCCCATATCTGGCCCGCCCGATATCTGGCCCATCCCGTCTAGTATCTGGCACGTTCCATATCTGGCCTGTCCCGTATCTGGCACGTCCTGTCCCTGGCCCGGCCTGTCCCGTATCTGGCCCGTCCTGTATCTGTCCTGTCCCATATCTGGCCCATCCCGCATCTGACCCGTCCAGTATCTGGCCCATCCCATCCCGTATCTGGCCCGCCCCATCATGTATCTGGGCTGTCCCATATCTGACCCATCCCGTCTAGTATCTGGCACGTTCCATATCTGGCCTGTCCCGTATCTGGCACGTCCTGTCCCTGGCCCGGCCTGTCCCGTATCTGGCCCGTCCTGTATTTGGCCTGTCCCGTATCTGGCCCGTCCCGCATCTGACCCGTCCCGTATCTGGCCCGTCCCGTCCCGTATTTGGTCCGTACCGTCCTGTATCTGGCCCGTCCCGTCCCATATCTGGCTCGTCACGTTTCTGGCCCATCCCGTCATGTATCTGGCCCGTCCCATCCTGTCTCTGGCTCGACCCGTCCTGTGTATGGCCTATTCCTTAATGTCTCTAGCACATTCCGTCCTCTCTCTGGCCCATCCTGTCTTGTATCTGGTCGGTCCCGTCCTGTATCTGGCCCGTCCCATCCTGAATCTGGCCCGTCCCGTATCTGGCCCGTCCCTTCCTGTATCGGGCCCGTCCCATCCTGTCCTGTCTATGGCCCATCCTGTCTTGAATCTGGCCCGTCCCGTATCTGGCCCGTCCCTTCCTGTATCAGGCCCGTCCCGACCTGTCTCTGGCCTAACTGTTCCTGTCCTGCCTCTGGCCAGTCCCGTCCTGCTCTGGTCCGTCCCGTCCCTCGCCCATCCTGTATCTGGATCGTCCCGTCCTGTATCTGGTCGCCTCGTCTCTGGCCCGTCCCGTCCTTTCTCAGGCACGTCCCGTCCGGTCCTGTCTCTGGCCTGTCCTGCATCTGGCCCATCCCGTCACGTATCTGGCCTGTCCCGTCCTGTATCTGGCCCATCCCATTAAAGGTAGTATTATCAAATCCTCCACAAATTTAAACCTCCAGGAAATTTAACCTGGGGTGTGTTTTAAATTAAGGTGAGTTCAATAGTTAGAAAAATATGATACTTTCCATAAATTATTAGCAAAATGTTGAAATGACACCTATCAAAAAACAGCCTCCTCCATATCCCCTCAAGCTGTCCTATCCATCACCAAGATAGGTGCATTTTCTACCATTTAGGTAGAAGTAATCTTCAAACAATTTGCTTCTAATTTACATAAAGCACTAGGAAGGTATATCATGCAAACTCTACATGTGATGTTTGCCTAGTAAACAATAGTTGTAATATTTATTTACAAAACTTCCATTTTCTCTATGCCTGACCTACACTACTTAATTGTAACATCCATGGCGGCGTTGTGGCATGGCTTCCCATCTCACACCATGCAAGAGAGCCGACTTAGCCACCAATGCAGGCTGCGCACTATTTGGCCCGTACAGTCCTGTCTTTGGCCAGTCTTTTCCTGTATCTGTCCCGTTCCGTCTTGTCTCTGGCCCGTCCCGTCCTGTATATGGCCCGTCCCATAATGTATTGCTTGTCCCGTCCTGTTTCTGGCCCGTCACGTACTGTCTCTGGCTCGTCCTGTCCTGTATCTGGCCCGTCGCGTACCGTCTATGGCCCGTCCCGTCCTGTCTATTTCCCGTCCCATAATGTATAGCTCGTCCCGTCCTGTTTCTGGCCCGTCCCATCCTATCTCTGCCTCATCCCGTCCTATATATGGCCCATCCCGTCTCGTATTTGGCCCGTCCCGCAACTGGCCTGTCCTGTCCCGTATCTGGCCTGTCCCTTCCTGTATCTGGCCAGTCCCTTCCCATCTTGTCCTGTCTCTGGCCTGTCCCGTCCTGTCTCTGGCCCGTCCGGTGCTATCTCTGGCATGTCCAATCCTGTCTCTTACCCGTCCCGTCTCTGGCCCGTCCGATCCAGTCTTTGGCCCGTCCTGTCCTGTCTCTGGCCCATCCCTTCCTGTCTCTGGCGCAGCTCTGGTCCGTTTCGTCCTGTATCTGGCCCGCCCTGTATCTGGCCCATCCCATCCAGTATCTGGCCCGTTCCATATCTGGCCTGTCCCGTATCTGGCACGTCCTGTCCCTGGCCCAGCCTGTCCCGTATCTGGCCCGTCCTGTATCTGGCCTGTCCCGTATCTGGCCCGTCCCGCATCTGACCCGTCCCGTATCTGGCCCGTCCCGTCACGTATTTGGTCCGTACCGTCCTGTATCTGGCCCGTCCCGTAATGTATGTGGGCTGTCCCATATCTGTCCCATACTGTCCCATATTTGGCTCGTCACGTTTCTGGCCCATCCCGTCATGAATCTGGCCTGTCCCATCCTGTCTCTGGCCCGACCCGTCCTGTCTATGGCCTGTCCCGTAATGTCTCTAGCATATTCCGTCCTGTCTCTGGCCCATCCCGTCCTGTATCTGGTCGGTCCCGTCCTGTATCTGGCCCGTCCCGTCCTGTATCTGGCCCGTCCCGTCCTGAATGTGGCACGTCCAGTATATGGCCCGTCCCTTCCTGTATCTGGCCCGTCCCATCACGTCCTATCTCTGGCCCATCCCGTCTTGAATCTGGCCCGTCCCGTATCTGGCCCGTCCCTTCCTGTATCTGGCCCGTCCCGTCCTGTCTCTGGCCTGTCCCGTCCTGTCTCTGGCCCGTCCGGTGCTATCTCTGGCATGTCCAATCCTGTCTCTTACCCGTCTCGTCTCTGGCCCGTCCGGTCCAGTCTTTGGCCCGTCCTGTCCTGTCTCTGGCCCATCCCTTCCTGTCTCTGGCGCAGCTCTGGTCCGTCTCGTCCTGTATCTGGCCCGCCCTGTATCTAGCCCATCCCATCCAGTATCTGGCCCGTTCCATATCTGGCCTGTCCCGTATCTGGCACGTCCTGTCCCTGGCCCAGCCTGTCCCGTATCTGGCCCGTCCTGTATCTGGCCTGTCCCGTATCTGGCCTGTCCCGCATCTGACCCGTCCCGTATCTGGCCCGTCCCGTCCCGTATTTGGTCCGTACCGTCCTGTATCTGGCCCGTCCCGTAATGTATGTGGGCTGTCCCGTATCTGTCCCATACCGTCCCATATTTGGCTCGTCACGTTTCTGGCCCATCCCGTCATGAATCTGGCCTGTCCCATCCTGTCTCTGGCCCGACCCATAATGTATTGCTTGTCCCGTCCTGTTTCTGGCCCGTCCCGTACTGTCTCTGGCTCGTCCTGTCCTATATCTGGCCCATCGCGTACCGTCTCTGGCCCGTCCCGTCCTTTCTATTTACCGTCCCATAACGCATAGCTCGTCCCATCCTGTTTCTGGCCCGTCCCATCCTATCTCTGCCTCGTCCCGTCCTATATCTGGCCCGTCCCGTCTCGTATATAGCCCGTCCCGCATCTGGCCTGTCCTGTCCCGTATCTGGCCTGTCCCTTCCTGTATCTGGCCAGTCCCTTCCCATCTCGTCCTGTCTCTGGCCTGTCCCGTCCTGTCTCTGGCACGTCTGGTGCTATCTCTGGCCTGTCCAATCCTGTCTCTTGCCCGTCCCGTCTCTGGCCCGTCCGGTCCAGTCTTTGGCCCGTCCCGTCCTGTCTCTGGCCCATCCCTTCCTGTCTCTGGCCCAGCTCTGGCCCGTCTCGTCCCATATCTGGCCCGCCCGATATCTGGCCCATCCCGTCTAGTATCTGGCACGTTCCATATCTGGCCTGTCCCGTATCTGGCACGTCCTGTCCCTGGCCCGGCCTGTCCCGTATCTGGCCCGTCCTGTATCTGTCCTGTCCCATATCTGGCCCATCCCGCATCTGACCCGTCCAGTATCTGGCCCATCCCATCCCGTATCTGGCCCGCCCCATCATGTATCTGGGCTGTCCCATATCTGACCCATCCCGTCTAGTATCTGGCACGTTCCATATCTGGCCTGTCCCGTATCTGGCACGTCCTGTCCCTGGCCCGGCCTGTCCCGTATCTGGCCCGTCCTGTATTTGGCCTGTCCCGTATCTGGCCCGTCCCGCATCTGACCCGTCCCGTATCTGGCCCGTCCCGTCCCGTATTTGGTCCGTACCGTCCTGTATCTGGCCCGTCCCGTCCCATATCTGGCTCGTCACGTTTCTGGCCCATCCCGTCATGTATCTGGCCCGTCCCATCCTGTCTCTGGCTCGACCCGTCCTGTGTATGGCCTATTCCTTAATGTCTCTAGCACATTCCGTCCTCTCTCTGGCCCATCCTGTCTTGTATCTGGTCGGTACCGTCCTGTATCTGGCCCGTCCCATCCTGAATCTGGCCCGTCCCGTATCTGGCCCGTCCCTTCCTGTATCGGGCCCGTCCCATCCTGTCCTGTCTATGGCCCATCCTGTCTTGAATCTGGCCCGTCCCGTATCTGGCCCGTCCCTTCCTGTATCAGGCCCGTCCCGACCTGTCTCTGGCCTAACTGTTCCTGTCCTGCCTCTGGCCAGTCCCGTCCTGCTCTGGTCCGTCCCGTCCCTCGCCCATCCTGTATCTGGACCGTCCCGTCCTGTATCTGGTCGCCTCGTCTCTGGCCCGTCCCGTCCTTTCTCAGGCACGTCCCGTCCGGTCCTGTCTCTGGCCTGTCCTGCATCTGGCCCATCCCGTCACGTATCTGGCCTGTCCCGTCCTGTATCTGGCCCATCCCATTAAAGGTAGTATTATCAAATCCTCCACAAATTTAAACCTCCAGGAAATTTAACCTGGGGTGTGTTTTAAATTAAGGTGAGTTCAATAGTTAGAAAAATATGATACTTTCCATAAATTATTAGCAAAATGTTGAAATGACACCTATCAAAAAACAGCCTCCTCCATATCCCCTCAAGCTGTCCTATCCATCACCAAGATAGGTGCATTTTCTACCATTTAGGTAGAAGTAATCTTCAAACAATTTGCTTCTAATTTACATAAAGCACTAGGAAGGTATATCATGCAAACTCTACATGTGATGTTTGCCTAGTAAACAATAGTTGTAATATTTATTTACAAAACTTCCATTTTCTCTATGCCTGACCTACACTACTTAATTGTAACATCCATGGCGGCGTTGTGGCATGGCTTCCCATCTCACACCATGCAAGAGAGCCGACTTAGCCACCAATGCAGGCTGCGCACTATTTGGCCCGTACAGTCCTGTCTTTGGCCAGTCTTTTCCTGTATCTGTCCCGTTCCGTCTTGTCTCTGGCCCGTCCCGTCCTGTATATGGCCCGTCCCATAATGTATTGCTTGTCCCGTCCTGTTTCTGGCCCGTCACGTACTGTCTCTGGCTCGTCCTGTCCTGTATCTGGCCCGTCGCGTACCGTCTATGGCCCGTCCCGTCCTGTCTATTTCCCGTCCCATAATGTATAGCTCGTCCCGTCCTGTTTCTGGCCCGTCCCATCCTATCTCTGCCTCATCCCGTCCTATATATGGCCCATCCCGTCTCGTATCTGGCCCGTCCCGCAACTGGCCTGTCCTGTCCCGTATCTGGCCTGTCCCTTCCTGTATCTGGCCAGTCCCTTCCCATCTTGTCCTGTCTCTGGCCTGTCCCGTCCTGTCTCTGGCCCGTCTGGTGCTATCTCTGGCATGTCCAATCCTGTCTCTTACCCGTCCCGTCTCTGGCCCGTCCGGTCCAGTCTTTGGCCCGTCCTGTCCTGTCTCTGGCCCATCCCTTCCTGTCTCTGGCGCAGCTCTGGTCCGTTTCGTCCTGTATCTGGCCCGCCCTGTATCTGGCCCATCCCATCCAGTATCTGGCCCGTTCCATATCTGGCCTGTCCCGTATCTGGCACGTCCTGTCCCTGGCCCAGCCTGTCCCGTATCTGGCCCGTCCTGTATCTGGCCTATCCCGTATCTGGCCCGTCCCGCATCTGACCCGTCCCGTATCTGGCCCGTCCCGTCACGTATTTGGTCCGTACCGTCCTGTATCTGGCCCGTCCCGTAATGTATGTGGGCTGTCCCATATCTGTCCCATACCGTCCCATATTTGGCTCGTCACGTTTCTGGCCCATCCCGTCATGAATCTGGCCTGTCCCATCCTGTCTCTGGCCCGACCCGTCCTGTCTATGGCCTGTCCCGTAATGTCTCTAGCATATTCCGTCCTGTCTCTGGCCCATCCCGTCCTGTATCTGGTCGGTCCCGTCCTGTATCTGGCCCGTCCCGTCCTGTATCTGGCCCGTCCCGTCCTGAATGTGGCACGTCCAGTATATGGCCCGTCCCTTCCTGTATCTGGCCCGTCCCATCACGTCCTATCTCTGGCCCATCCCGTCTTGAATCTGGCCCGTCCCGTATCTGGCCCGTCCCTTCCTGTATCTGGCCCGTCCCGTCCTGTCTCTGGCCTGACCGGTCCAGTCCTGCCTCTGGCCAGTCTCGTCCTGCTCTGGTCCGTCCCGTCCCATCCTGTATCTGAACCGTCCCGTCCTGTATCTGGTCACCCCGTACTGTATCTGGGCCATCCCATCCTGTCTCTGGCCCGTCTTTTCCTGTATCTGGACCGTCCCGTCCAGTCTCTGGACGGTCTCATAATGTATAGCATGTCCTGTCCTGTTTCTGGCCCGTCCCGTCCTGTCACTTGCTCGTCCTGTCCTGTATCTGGCACGTCCCGTACCGTCTCTGGCCCGTCCCATCCTGTCTATTTCCCGTCCCATAATGTATTGCTCGTCCAGTCCTGTTTCTGGCCCGTCCTGTCCTATCTCTGGCTCGTCCCGTCCTGTATCTGGCCCGTCCCATCTCGTATCTGGCCCGTCCCGCATCTGGCCTGTCCTGTCCCATATCTGGCCTGTCCCTTCCTGTATCTGGCCAGTCCCTTCCCATCTCGTCCTGTCTCTGGCCTGTCCCGTTCTGTCTCTGGCCTGTCCCGTCCTGTCTCTGACCCGTCCGGTGCTACCTCTGGCCTGTCCAATCCTGTCTCTTGCCTGTCCCATCTCTGGTCCGTCCCGTCCTGTCTTTGGCCCATCACTTCCTGTCTCTGGAACGTCCCGTCCTCTCTTTTGCCCGTCCCGTCCTCTCTCTTGCCCGTCCCCTCCTGTCTCTGGCCCGACCTGTCCTGTCCTACCTCAGACCAGTCCCGTACTGCTCTGTCCCGTCCCATCCCTGGACTGTCCTGTATCTGGACCGTCCTGTCCTGTATCTGTCGCCCCGTTTCTAGCCCGTCCAGTCTTGTCTCTGGCACGCCTCAGTCCGTCCTATCTCCGGCCCGTCCCGTAATGTCTCTGGCCCGTCTTGTCATGTCTCTGGATCGTCCCGTCCGGTCCTGACTCTGGCCCGTCCTGTATCTGGCCCATTCCGTATCTGGCCTGTTCCGTCCTGTATCTGGCCCATCCCATTAAAGGTAGTATTATCAAATCCTCCACAAATTTACACATAAAGGAACTTTAACCTGGGGTGTGTTTTAAATTAAGGTGAGTTCAATAGTTAGAAAAATATGATACTTTCCATAAATTATTAGCAAAATGTTTAAATGACACCTATCAAAAAAACAGCCTCCTCCATATCCCCTCAAGCTGTCCTATCCATCACCAAGATAGGTGCATTTTCTGCCATTTAGGTAGAAGTAATCTTCAAACAATTTGCTTCTAATTTAGATAAAGTACCAGGAAGGTATATCATGCAAACTCTACATGTGATGTTTGCCTATTAAACAATAGTTGTAATATTTATTTGCAAAATTTCCATTTTCTCTACACCTGACCTACACTACTTAATTGTAACATCCATGGCGGCGTGCTGGCATGGCTTCCCATCTCACACCATGCAAGACCGCCGACTTACCCATCAATGCAGGCTACGCACTATGTTCCTATGCTGGCTGTGTGCATGTGTCTTGGCTGCTTGTTGAGGGCTGTAGCGGCAGCACTTCCTGATTCTTAAAGGAACAGTGCACGCATTCCTAATGTGTCCCCAGTCCTGTATCTCACCCGTCCCATCTCTGGCCCGTCCCGGTCTCTGGCCCGTCCCGTCCTGTCTCTTGCCCGTCCCTGGCCCCTCCCATCCTGTCTATGGCACGTCCTGTAATGTCTAACCCGCCCCTTCCCGTATCTGGTCCGTCCAGTCCCATATCTGACCTGTTTAGTCCCGTATCTGGCTGTCCCTTATCTGGCCCATCTCATCCCGTATCTGGCCCACCTCGTCCCTTCCCGTCTCTGGCACGTCCTGTCCCGTATCTGACCATACCAGTCCCTATCTGGCCCGTCCCGTATCTGGCCATCTCGTATCAGCCCCATCCCATCCTGTCCATGGCTCATCCCATATCTAGCCTCTCCTGTCCCATATCTGGCTTGTCCCGTATCTGGCCCATGTCGTCCTGTATCTGGCCCGTCCCATATTTGGCCCGTACCGTCCTGACCTGTCTCTGGCCCGTCCCGTGCTGTCCCTGGCCCCTCCCCTCCTGTCTATGGCCCGTCCTGTAATGTCTAGCCCGTCCGTCCCATATCTGGCCTGCTTAGTCCCATATCTGACCCGACAAGTCCCGTATCTGGCCAGTCCAGTCCCATATCTGGCCAGTCCAGTCCCGTATCTGGCCCATCTCTTATCTGGCACGTCTCGTCCCTTCACTATCTAGCCCGTCCTATCCCGTATATGGCCCAACCAGTCCCGTATCTGGCCCGTCCCGTATATGGCCCAGCGTGTCACGTATCTGGCCCATCACCATAAATGGCACATCCCGTTCAGTTTCTGTCCTTTCCCATCCCTGGTTCATGTCGTATCTGGCCCGTCCTGTCCCATATCTGGCCCGTCTCATATCTGGACCGTCCCGTATCTGGCCCATCCCGTATCTGGCCCGTCCCATCGCGTATCTGGCCCGTGCCGTCCCATATCTGGGCAGTACCGTCCTGTATCTGGCCATTCTGTCTATGGCCCGGCCCGTAATGTCAAGCCCGCCCATCCTGTCTCTGGCCCGTCCCATCCTGTATTTGGCCCGTTCCGTATCTAGCCCGTCCCGTCCTGTATCTGACCCGTCCCGTACCGTCTTGTATCTGGCCCATCTCGTCCCGTCCTGAATCTGGCCCATCCTGTCCCGTATCTGACCTGTCCAGTATCTGGCCGGTCCTGTCCCGTATCTAGCCAGTCCCGTCCTGTATCTGGCCCGTCCCGTCCTGTCTCTGGCCTGTCCAGTCCTGTGTCTTGCCCGTCCCGTTCTGTCTCTGGCCTGTCCAGTCCTGTGTCTGGCCCCTCCCGTCCTGTCTTTGGCTCGTCCCATCCTGTCTCTGACCCGTCCTGTCTTTGGCTCATCCCATCCTGTCTCTAGCCAGTCCCATCCTGTCTCTGGCTAGTATCGTCCCGTATCTGGCCCGCCCCGTATCTAGCCCATCCCGTCCAGTATCTGGCCCGTCCTGTCGCTGGCACGTCCCGTATCTGTACCGTCCCATATCTGCCCCATCCCATATATGACCTGTCCCGTATCTGGCTTGTCCCGTATCTGGCCCGTCCTGTTCTGTATCTGGTCTGTCTCGTCCTGTATCTGGCCCGTCCCGTCATGTATCTGGCCCATACCGTCCCATATCTGGCCCGTACCATCCTGTATCTGGCCCGTCTTGTCCCGTATCTGGCCTGCCCCATCCCGTATCTGGCCTATCCCATCCTGTCTCTGGCCCGTCCAGTCCTGTCTCTGGCCCGTACCGTGCAGTTCCGTATCTGGCCCGTCCCATCCTGTACCCAGCCCATCCCCTCCTGTCTCTGGCCCGTCCCATACAGTTCTGTATCTGGCCCGTACCGTCCTGTATCTGGCCCGTACCATCTTGTATCTGGCACGTCCTGTTCCGTATCTTTCCTGTCCCGTCCCGTATCTGGCCTGTCCCATCCTATCTCTGGCCCGTCCAGTCCTGTCTCTGGCCCATCCCGTGCAGTTCTCTATCTGGCCTGTCCCATCCTGTACTCAGACCGTCCCCTCCTGCATCTGGCCCGTTCCGTACCATCCTGTATCTGGCCCATCTAGTCCCATCTTGTATCTGGCCCGTCGCGTATCTGGCTTGTACCGTCCCGTGTCTATCCTGTCGGGTCCCGTCACGTATCTGGTCTCTCCCGACCCATATCTGGCCCATCCCATCCTGTCTCTCGCCTGTCCCGTCCTGTATCTGGCCCGTCCCGTATCTGGCCCGTCCCTTCCTGTTTCTAGCTAGTCCCGTCCTTTCTCTGGCCCGTCCTGTCCTATCTCCGGCTCGTTCTGTCTATGGCCCATCTCGTTCTGTCTCTGGCCCGTCTTGTCCTATCTCTGTCCCGTCCCGTCCTGTCTCTGGCCCGACCCGTCCTGTCCTGCCTCAGACCCGTCTGGTACTGCAGTGGCCCGTCCCTGGCCCATCCTGTATCTGGCCCATCCTGTATCTGGCCCATCCCGTCCTGTATATGTCCCGTCCTGTCTCTGGCCCGCCCCGTCCCGTCCTGTCTCTGGCCCGTCCCATCCGGTCTTTGGCCCGTCCCATCCGGTCTTTGGCCCATCCCATCCGGTCTTTGGCCCGTTCCATCTGGTTTTGGCCCGTGCCGTCCTCTGTGCTTTAAATTAAGGTGAGCTCAATAGTTAGAAAAGTATGATACTTTCTATAAATTATTAGCAAAATGTATATTTAATTGTAACATCCCTGGCGGCGTGCTGGCATGGCTTCCCATCTCACACCATGCAAGACCGCCGACTTACCCACCAATCCAGGCTGCACACTGTGTTCCTCTGCTGGCTGTGTGCATTCCTAATGTGTCCCCAGTCCTGTATCTGACCCGACCCGTCTCTGGCCCATCCCAGCCTGTTCCTGGCCCATCCCATCCTGTCTATGGCCCGTCCTCTAATGTCTAACCCGCCCCTTCCTGTATCTGGTCCGTCCAGTCCATATCTGACCCGTTTAGTCCCGTTTCTGACCATCCTGTCCCGTATCGGGCTTTCCCTTATCTAGCCCATCTCATCCCGTATCTGGCCCATCCCGTCCAGTATCTGGCCCGTTCCATATCTGGCCAGTCCAGTATCTAGCACGTCCTATCCCTGGCCCAGCCTGTCCCGTATCTGGCCCGTCCTGTATCTGGTCGCTCCGTCTCTGGCCCGTCCCGTCCTTTTTCAAGCACGGCCCGTCCGGTCCTATTTCTGGCCTGTCCTGTATCTGGCTCATTCCGTCACGTATCTGGCCTGTCTCGTCCTGTATCTGGCCCATCCCACTAAAGGTAGTATTATCAAATCCTCCACAAATTTACACCTCCAGCAAATTTTACCTGGGGTGTGTTTTAAATTAAGGTGAGTTCAATAGTTAGAAAAATATGATACTTTCCATAAATTATTAGCAAAATGTTTAAATGACACCTATCAAAAATCAGCCTCCTCCATATCCCCTCAAGCTGTCCTATCCATCACCAAGATAGGTGCATTTTCTGCCATTTAGGCAGAAGTAATCTTCAATTTGCTTCTAATTTAGATAAAGTACTAGGAAGGTATATCATGCAAACTTTACATGTGATGTTTGCCTATTAAATAATAGTTGTAATATTTATTTGCAAAACTTCCATTTTCTCAGCACCTGACCTTCACTACTTAATGGTAACATCCCTGGCGGCAAGCTGGCATGGCTTCCCATCTCACACCATGCAAGACCGTCGACTTACCCACCAATGCAGGCTGCGCACTATGTTCCTATGCTGGCTGTGTACATGTGTCTTGGCTGCTTGTTGAGGGCGGAAGCGGCAGCACTTCCTGATTCTTAAAGGAACAGTGCACGCATTCCTAATGTGTCCCCAGTCCTGTATCTGATCCATCCCGTCTCTGGCCCGTCCCGTCTCTGGCCGTCCCGTTCTGTCTCTGGCACGTCCCAGCCTGTCTCTGGCCCCTCCCATCCTGTCTATGGCCCGTCCTGTAATGTCTAACCCGCCCCGTCCCGTATCTGGTCCGTCCAGTCCCATATCTGACCCGTTTGGTCCCGTATCTGACCATCCCGTCCCGTATCTGGCTATCCCTTATCTGGCCCATCTCATCACGTATCTGGCCCGCCTCATCCTTTCCCGTCTCTGGCACTTCCTGTCCCGTATCTGACCATACCAGTCCCTATCTGGCCCGTCCCGTATGTGGCCAGGCCCATTCAGTATCTGGCCCGTCCCGTATCTGGCCATCTCGTATCTGGCCCATCCCATCCTGTCCATGGCTCATCCCATATCTAGCATGTCCTGTCCCATATCTGGCCCGTCCCGTATCTGGCCCATGTCGTCCTGTATCTGGCCCGTCCCATATTTTGCCCGTACCGTCCTGTATCTGGCCTGTCCCGTACTGTATCTGGGCCATCCCGTCCAGTCTCTGGCCTGTCTTTTCCTGTATCTGGACCGTCCCGTCCGGTCTCTGGCCTGTCCGATAAAGTATAGCTTGTCCCGTCCTGTTTCTGGCCCGTCCCGTCCTGTCTCTGACTCATCCTGTCCTGTTTCTGGCCCGTCCCGTCCTATCTCTGGCTCGTCCCGTCCTGTATCTGGCCCGTCCCAACTCGTATCTGGCCCGTCCCGCATCTGGCCTGTCCTGTCCTGTATCTGGCCTGTCCCTTCCTGTATCTGGCCAGTCCCTTCCCATCTCGTCCTGTCTCTGGCCTGCCCCGTCCTGTCTATGGTATGGCCCGTCCGATGCTATCTCTGGCCTGTCCAATCCTGTCTCTTGCCCATCCCATCTCTGGTCCGTCCCGTCCTGTATTTGGCCTGTCTCGTCCTGTCTCTGGCCCGACCTGTCCTGTCCTGCCTTTGGCCAGTCCCGTTCTGCTCTGGCCCGTCCCGTCCCTGGACCGTCCTGTATCTGGACCGTCCCATCCTGTATCTGGTCGCCCCGTCTCTAGCCCGTCCCGTCCTGTCTCTGGCACGCCTCGGTCCGTGCTATCTCCGGCCAGTCTCATCCTGTATTTGGTCCGTCCCGTCCTGTCTATAACCCGTCTCGTCCTGTCTCTGGCGTGTCCCGTCCGGTCCTGTCTCTGGCCCGTCCTGTATCTGGCCCATCCTGTGTCTGGCTCATCCCATATCTTTCCTGTCCCGTCCTGTATCTGGCCCATCCCATTAAAGGTAGTATTATCAAATCCTCCACAAATTTACACCTCCAGGAAATTTAACCTGGGGTGTGTTTTAAATTAAGGTGAGTTCAATAGTTAGAAAAATATGATTCTTTCCATAAATTATTAGCAAAATGTTTAAATTACACCTATCAAAAACAGCCTCCTCCATATCCCCTCAAGCAGTCCTATCCATCACCAAGATAGGTGCATTTTCTGCCATTTAGGTAGAAGTAATCTTCAAACAATTTGCTTCTAATTTAGATAAAGTACCAGGAAAGTATATCATGCAAACACTACATGTGATGTTTGCCTATTAAATAATAGTTGTAATATTTATTTGCAAAACTTCCATTTTCTCTACGCCTGACCTACACTACTTAATTGTAACATCCATGGCGGCATGCTGGCATGGCTTCCCATCTCACACCATGCAAGACCGCCGACTTACCCACCAATGGAGGCTGCGCACTATGTTCCTATGCTGTCTGTGTGCATGTGTCTTGGTTGCTTGTTGAGGGCGGTAGCAGCAGCACTTCCTGATTCTTAAAGGATCAGTGCACGCATTCCTAATGTGTCCCCAGTCCTGTATCTGACCCGTCCCATCTCTAACCCGTCCCGTCTCTGGCCCATCACATCCTGTCTCTGGCCAGTCTCAGCCTGTCCCTGACCCCTCCCATTCTGTCTATGTCCTGTCCTGTAATGTCTAACCCGCCCCGTCCCGTATCTGGTCCGTCCAGTCCCATATCTGACCCGTTTAGTCCCGTATCTGACCATCCCGTCCCGTATCTGGCTGTCCCTTATCTGGCTCATCTCATCCCGTATCTGGCCCGCCTCGTCCCTTCCCGTCTCTGGCACGTCCTGTCCTGTATGTGACCCAACCAGTCCCTATCTGGCCCGTCCCGTATGTGTCCATGCCCATTCAGTATGTGGCCCGTCCCGTATCTGGCCATCTCGTATCTGGCCCATTCCATCCTGTCCATGGTTCATCCCATATCTAGCCTGTCCTGTCCCATATCTGGCCTGTCCCGTATCTGGCCCATGTCGTCCTGTATCTGGCCCGTCTCATTTTTGGCCCGGACCGTCCTGTATGTGGCCTGTCCCGTACTGTATCTGGGCCATCCTGTCCTCTCTCTGGCCCGTCTTATCCTGTATCTGGACCGTCCCGTCCGGTCTCTGGACGGTCCCATAATGTATAGCTTGTCCCGTCCTGTTTCTGGCCCGTCCCGTCCTGTCACTGGCTAGTCCTGTCCTGTATCTGGCACATCCTGTACCGTCTCTGGCCCGTCCCATCCTGTCTATTTCCCTTCCCATAATGTATAGCTCGTGAAGTCCTGTTTCTGGCCCGTCCCGTCCTATCTCTGGCTCGTCCCGTCCTGTATCTGGCCCGTCCCATCTCGTATCTGGCCCGTCCCGCATCTGGCCTGTCCTGTCCCATATCTGGCCTGTCCCTTCCCATCTCGTCCTGTCTCTGGCCCGTCCCGTCCTGTCTCTGGCCTGTCCCGTCATGTCTCTGGCCCGTTCGGTGCTATCTCTGGCCTGTCCAATCCTGTCTCTTGCCCATCCCATCTCTTGTCCATCCCGTCCTCTCTTTGGCCCGTCCCGTCCTCTCTCTTGCCCGTCCCGTCCTCTCTCTTGCCCGTCCCGTCCTGTCTCTGGCCTGATCGGTCCTGTCCTGCCTCTGACCAGTCCCGTCCTGCTCTGGCCCGTCCTGTCCCTGGACTGTCCTGTATCTGGACCGTCCCGTCCACTATCTGTCGCCCCGTCTCTAGCCCGTCCCGTCCTGTCTCTGGTACGCCTCGGTCCGTCCTATCTCCAGCCAGTCTCATCCTGTCTTTGGCCTGTCCAGTCCTGTCTCTGGCCCGTCTCGTCATGTCTCTGGCGTGATCCGTCCGGTCCTGTCTCTGGCCCGTCCTGTATCTGGCCCATTCCGTATCTGGCCCGTCCCGTCCTGTATCTGGCCCATCCCATTAAAGGTAGTATTATCAAATCCTCCACAAATTTACACATAAAGGAACTTTAATCTGGGGTGTGTTATAAATTAAGGTGAGTTCAATAGTTAGAAAAATATGATACTTTCCATAAATTATTAGCAAAATGTTTAAATGACACCTATCAAAAAAACAACCTCCTCCATATCCCCTCAAGCTGTCCTATCCATCACCAAGATAGGTGCATTTTCTGCCATTTAGGTAGAAGTAATCTTCAATTTGCTTCTAATTTAGATAAAGTACTAGGAAGGTATATCACGCAAACTCTACATGTGATGTTTGCCTATTAAACAATAGTTGTAATATTTATTTGAAAAACTTCCATTTTCTCTACGCCTGACCTACACTACTTAATTGTAACATCTATGGCGGCGTGCTGGCATGGCTTCCCATCTCACACCATGCAAGACCGCCGACATACCCACCAAAGCAGGCTGCACACTATTTGGCCTGTACCGTCCTGTATGTGGCCTGTCCCGTACTGTATCTGGGCCATCCCGTCCTTTCTTTGGCCTGTCTTTTCCTGTATCTGTCCCGTTCCGTCTTGTCTCTGGCCCGTCCAGTCCTGTCTATGGCCCGTCCCATAATGTATAGCTTGTCCCGAACTGTTTCTGGCCCATCCCGTACTTTCTCTGGCTCGTCCTGTCCTGTATCTGGCCCGTCACGTACCCTCTCTGGTCCGTCCCGTCCTGTCTATTTCCCGTCCCATAATGTATAGCTCGCCCCGTTGTATTTCTGGCCCGTCCCATCCTATCTCTGCGTCGTCCCGTCATATATCTGGCCCGTCCCGTCTCGTATCTGGCCCGTTCCGCATCTGGCCTGTCCTGTCGCGTATCTGGACTGTCCCTTCCTGTATCTGGCCAGTCCCTTCCCATGTCGTCCTGTCTCTGGCCTGTCCCGTCCTGTCTCTGGCCGGTCCGTCGCTATCTCTGGCCTGTCCAATACAGTCTCTTGCCCGTCCCTTCTCTGGCCCGTCCCGTCCAGTCTTTGGCCCGTCCCGTCTCTGGCCCATCCCTTCCTGTGTTTGGCCCAGTTCTGGCCCGTCTCGTCCCGTATTTGGTCCGCCCTGCATCTGGCCCATCCCGTCCAGTATCTGGCCCGTTCCATATCTGGCCAGTCCCGTATCTGGCACGTCCTGTCCCTGCCCGGCCTGTCCCGTATCTAGCCCGTCCTGTATCTGGCCTGTCCCGTATCTGGCCCATCCCGCATCTGACCCGTCCCGTATCTGGCCCGTCCCGTCCCGTATCTGGTCCGTACCGTCCTAAATCTGGCCTGTCCCGTCATGTATCTGGGCTGTCCCATATCTGGCCCATACCGTCCCATATCTGGCTCGTCACGTTTCTAGCCCTTCCCGTCATGTATCTGACCCGTCCCATCCTGTCTCTGGCCCGAACCGTCCTGTCTATGGCCTGTCCGTTAATGTCTCTAGCACATTCCGTCCTGTTTCTGGCCCATCCCATCCTGTATCTGGTCGGTCGGTCCCGTCCTGTATCTGGCCCGGCCCGTCCTGAATCTGGCCCGTCCCGTATCAGACCCATCCCGTCCTGTATCTGGCCCATCTCATTAAAGGTAGTATGATCAAATCCTCCACAAATTTACACATAAAGGAAATTTAACCTGGGGTGTGTTTTAAATTAAGGTGAGTTTAATAGTTAGAAAAATATGATACTTTCCATAAATTATTAGCAAAATGTTTAAATGACACCTATCAAAAAACAGCCTCCTCCATATCCCCTCAAGCTGTCCTATCCATCACCAAGATAGGTGCATTTTCTGCCATTTAGGTAGAAGTAATCTTCAAACAATTTGCTTCTAATTTAGATAAAGTACCAGGAAGGTATATCATGCAAACTCTACACGTGATGTTTGCCTATTAAACAATAGTTGTAATATTTATTTGCAAAACTTCCATTTTCTGTACACCTGACCTACACTACTTAATTGTAACATCCCTGGCGGCGTGCTGGCATGGCTTCCAATCTCACACCATGCAAGACCGCCGACTTAGCCATCAAATGCAGGCTGCGCACTATGTTCCTATGCGGGCTGTGTGCATGTGTCTTGGCTGCTTTTTGAGGGCGGTAGCGGCAGCACTTCCTGATTCTTATAGGAACAGTGCACACATTCCTTTTGTATCCCCAGTCCTGTATCTGACCCGTCCCGTGTCTGGCCTGTCTGGTCCTGTCTCTGGCCCGTCCCAGCCTGTCCCTGGCCCCACCCATCCTGTCTATGACCCGTTCTGTAATGTCTAACCCGCCCCGTCCCGTATCTGGTCCGTCCAGTCGCATATCTGACCCGTTTAGTCCCGTATCTGACCATCCCGTCCCGTATCTGGCTTTCCCTTATCTAGCCCATCTCATCCCGTATCTGGCCCGCATCGTCCCTTCCCATCTGTGGCACGTCCTATCCCGTATCTGACCATACCAGTCCCTATCTGGCCCGTCCCGTATGTGGCCAGGCCCATTCAGTATCTGTCCCGTCCCTTATCTGGCCATCTCGTATCAGCCCCATCCCATCCTGTCCATGGCTCATCCCATATCTAGCCTCTCCTGTCCCATATCTGGCTCGTCCTGTATCTGGCCCATGTCGTCCTGTATCTGGCCCGTCCCATATTTGGCCCGTACCGTCCTGTATCTGGCCTGTCCCGTAGTGTATCTGGGCCATCCTGTCCTGTCTCTGGTCCGTCTTTTCCTATATCTGGACCATCTGGTCTCTGTCCCGTCCCATAATGTACAGCTTGTCCCGTCCTGTTTCTGGCCCGTCCCGTCCGGTCTCTGGCTCGTCCTGTCCTGTATCTGGCACGTCCCGTACCGTCTCTGGCCCGTCCCATCCTGTCTATTTCCCGTCCCATAATGTATAGCTCGTCCAGTCCTGTTTCTGGCCCGTCCCGTCCTATCTCCGGCTCGTCCCGTCTTGTATCTGGCCCGTCCCATCTCGTATCTGGCCCGTCCCGCATCTGGCCTATCTTGTCCCTAATCTGGCCAGTCCCTTCCTGTATCTGGCCAGTACCTTCCCATCTCATCCTGTCTCTGGCCCGTCCGATCCTGTCTCTTGCCCGTCCCATCTCTGGTCCGTCCCGTCCTGTCTTTGGCCCTTACCGTCCTGTCTCTGGCCCGTCTCGTCCTCTCTTTGGCCCGTCCCGTCCTCTCTCTTGCCCGTCCCGTCCTGTCTCTGGCTCGACCGATCCTGTCCTGCCTCAGGCCAGTCCCATCCTGCTCTGGCCAGTCCCGTCCTTGGACGGTCCTGTATCTGGACCGCCCCGTCCTGTATCTGGTCGCCCAGTCTCTAGCACGTCCCGTCCTGTCTCTGGCATGCCTCGCTCCGTCCTATCTTCGGCCAGTCTCATCCTGTATCTGGTCACCCCGTCTCTGGCCCGTCCCGTCCTTTTTCAGGCACGGCCCGTCCGGTCCTATCTTTGGCCTGTCCTGTATCTGGCCCATTCCGTCACGTATCTGGCCTGTCTCGTCCTATATCTGGCCCATCCCACTAAAGGTAGTATTATCAAATCCTCCACAAATTTACAACTCCAGGAAATTTAACCTGGGGTGTGTTTTAAATTAAGGTGAGTTCAATAGTTAGAATAATATGATACTTTCCATAAATTATGAGCAAAATGTTTAAATGACACCTATCAAAAAACAGCCTCCTCCATATCCCCTCAAGCTGTCCTATCCATCACCAAGATAGGTGCATTTTCTG
The DNA here is from genome assembly GCF_046119375.1 of Phyllobates terribilis. Classification (NCBI taxonomy): domain Eukaryota; kingdom Metazoa; phylum Chordata; class Amphibia; order Anura; family Dendrobatidae; genus Phyllobates; species Phyllobates terribilis. The sequence continues at coordinate 212,581 of NW_027364307.1, forward strand.
CCATTTAGGCAGAAGTAATCTTCAATTTGCCTCTAATTTAGATAAAGTACTAGGAAGGTATATCATGCAAACTTTACATGTGATGTTTGCCTATTAAATAATAGTTGTAATATTTATTTGCAAAACTTCCATTTTCTCTACACCAGACCTACACTACTTAATTGTAACATCACTGGCGGCAAGCTGGCATGGCTTCCAATCTCACACCATGCAAGACCGTCGACTTACCCACCAATGCAGGCTGAACACTATGTTCCTATGCTGGCTGTGTACATGTGTCTTGGCTGCTTGTTGAGGGCGGCAGCGGCAGCACTTCCTGATTCTTAAATGAACAGTGCACGCATTCCTAATGTGTCCCCAGTCCTGTATCTGACCCATCCCGTCTCTGGCCCGTCCCGTCCTGTCTCTGGCCTGTCCCAGCCTATCTCTGGCCCGTCCCGTCCTCTCTTTGGCCCGTCCCGTCCTCTCTCTTGCCCGTCCCGTCCTGTCTCTGGCCCGACTGGTCCTGTCCTGCCTCAGGCCAGTCCCATCCTGCTCTGGCCAGTCCCGACCGGTGCTATCTCTGGCCTGTCCAATCCTGTCTCTTGCCCGTCCCATCTCTGGTCCGTCCCGTCCTGTCTTTGGCCCTTCCCGTCCTATCTCTGGCCCGTCCCGTCCTCTCTTTGGCCCGTCCCGTCCTCTCTCTTGCCCGTCCCGTCCTGTCTCTGGCCCGACCGGTCCTGTCCTGCCTCAGGCCAGTCCCATCCTGCTCTGGCCAGTCCCGTCCCTGGACCGTCCTGTATCTGGACCGCCCCGTCCTGTATCTGGTCGCCCCGTCTCTAGCAGGTCCCGTCCTGTCTCTGGCACGCCTCGGTCCGTCCTATCTTCGGCCAGTCTCATCCTGTCTTTGGCCCGTCCCGTCCCGTCTGTCTCTGGCAAGTCCGGTCCTGTCTCTGGCCCGTCCCGTATCTGGCCCATCCAGTATCTGGCCTGTCCCGTCCTGTATCTGGCCCGTCCCGTCATGTATCTGGGCTGTCCCATAGCTGGCCCATACCATCCCATATCTGGCTCGTCACGTTTCTGGCCCATCCCGTCATGTATCTGGCCCGTCCCATCCTGTCTATGGCCCGATTTGTCCTGTCTATGGCCTGTCCCGTAATGTCTCTAGCACATTTCGTCCTGTCTCTGGCCCATCCCGTCCTGTATCTGGTCGGTCTCGTCCTGTATCTGGCCCGTCCCATCCTGAATCTGGCCCATCCTGTCTATGGCCCGTCCGATAATGTATAGCTTGTCCCGTCCTGTTTCTGGCCAGTCCCGTACTATCTCTGGCTCGTCTTGTCCTGTATCTGGCCCGTCCCGTCCATTTCCCGTCCCATAATGTATAGCTCGTCCTGTCCTGTTTCTGGCCCGTCCCATCCTATCTCTGCCTTGTCCCGTCCTATATCTGGCGCGTCCCGTCTCGTATCTGGCCCGTCCCGCATCTGGCCTGTCCTGTCCCGTATCTGGCCTGTCCCTTCCTGTATCTGGCCAGTCCCTTCCCATCTCGTCCTGTCGCTGGCCTGTTCCGTCCTGTCTCTGGCCTGTCCGGTGCTATCTCTGGCCTGTCCAATCCTGTCTCTTGCCGGTCCCGTCTCTGGCCCATCCCTTCCTGTCTCTGGCCCAGGTCTGGCCCGTCTCATCCCGTATCTGGCCCATCCCGTCCAGTATCTGACCCGTTCCATATCTGGCCAGTCTCGTATCTGGCACGTCCTGTCCCTGGCCCGGCCTGTCCCGTATCTGGCCCGTCCTGTATCTGGCCTGTCCAGTATCTGGCCCGTCCCGCATCTGACCCGTCCCGTATCTGGCCCGTCCCATCCCGTATCTGGTCCGTACCGTCCTGTATCTGGCCCATCCCGTCATGTGTCTGGGCTGTCGCATATCTGGCCAATACCGTCCCATATCTGGCTCATCACGTTTCTGGCCCATCCCGTCATGTATCTGGCCCATCCCATCCTGTCTCTGGCCCGACCCGTCCTGTCTATGGCCCATCCCGTAATGTCTCTAGCACAATCCGTCTTGTCTCTGGCCCATCCCGTCCTGCATCGGTTCGGTCCAGTCCTGTATCTGGCCCGTCCCGTCCTGAATCTAGCCCATCCCGTATCTGGCTCGTCCCTTCCTGTATCTGGCCCGTCCTAACCTGTCCTGTCTCTGGCCCATTCCGTCTTGAATCTGGCCCGTGCCGTATCTGGCCCGTCCCTTCCTGTATCTGGCCCGTCCCGTCCTTTCTCTGGCCTGACCGGTCCTGTCCTGACTCTGGCCAGTCCAGTGCTGCTCTGGTCCGTCCCTTCCCTGGCCCGTCCTGTATCTGGACCGTCCCATTCTGTATCTAGTCGCCCCGTCCCGTATCTGGTCTGTCCAGTCCCATATCTGACCCGTTTAGTGCCGTATCTGACCATCCCGTCCCGTATCTGGCTTTCCCTTATCTGGCCCATCTCATCCCGTATCTGGCCTGCCTTGCCCCTTCCCAACTCTGGCACGTCCTGTCCCGAGTCTGACCCAACCAGTCCCTATCTGGCCCGTCCCGTATGTGGCCAGGCCCATTCAGTATCTGGCCTGTCCCGTATCTGGCCATCTCGTATCTGGCCCATCCCATCCTGTCCATGGCTCATCCCATATCCAGCCTGTCCTGTCCCATATCTGGCCCGTCCTGTATCTTGCTCATGTTGTCCTGTATCTGGCCCGTCCTATATTTGGCCCGTACCGTCCTGTATCGGGCCTGTCCCGTACTGTATCTGGACAGTCCCGTCCGGTCTCTGGCCCATCCCATAATGTATAGCTTGTCCCGTCCTGTTTCTGGCCCGTCCCTTCCTGTATCTGGCCCGTCCCGTCCTCTCTTTGACCCGTCCCGTCCTCTATCTTGCCCGTCCCCTCCTGTCTCTGGCCCGACTGGTCCTGTCCTGTCTCTGACCAGTCTCGTCCTGCTCTGGCCCGTCCCGTCCCTGGACTGTACTGTATCTGGACCGTCCCGTCCTGTATCTGTCGCCCCGTCTCTAGCCCGTCCCGTCCTGTCTCTGGTACGCCTCAGTCCATAATATCTCCGGCCAGTCTCATCCTGTCTTTCGCCTGTCCCGTCCTGTCTCTGGCCCGTCTCGTCATGTCTCTGGCGTGTGCCGTCCGGTCCTGTCTCTGGCCTGTCCTGTATCTGGCCCATTCCGTATCTTGTCTGTCCCGTCCTGTATCTGGCCCACCCCATTAAAGGTAGTATTATCAAATCCTCCACAAATTTACACATAAAGGAACTTTAGCCTGGGTTGTGTTTTAAATTAAGGTGAGTTCAATAGTTAGAAAAATATGATACTTTCCATAAATCATTAGCAAAATGTTTAAATGACACCTATCAAAAAACAGCCTCCTCCATATCCCCTCAAGCTGTCCTATCCATCACCAAGATAGGTGCATTTTCTGCCATTTAGGTAGAAGTAATCTTCAAACAATTTGCTTCTAATTTAGATAAAGTACTAGGAAGGTATATCATGCAAACTCTACATGTGATGTTTGCCTATTAAACAATAGTTGTAATATTTATTTGCAAAACTTCCATTTTCTGTACACCTGACCTACACTACTTAATTGTAACATCCCTGGTGGCGTGCTGGCATGGCTTCCCATCTCACACCATGCAAGACCGCCGACTTACCCACCAATGCAGGCTGCGCACTATGTTCCTATGTGGGCTGTGTGCATGTGTCTTGGCTGCTTTTTGAGGGCGGCAGCACTTCCTGATTCTTAAAGGAACAGTGCACGCATTCCTTTTGTATCCCCAGTCCTGTATCTGACCCGTCCCGTGTCTGGCCTGTGAGGTCCTGTCTCTGGCCCGTCCCAGCCTGTCCCTGGCCCCATCCATCCTGTCTATGACCCGTTATGTAATGTCTAACCCGCCCCGTCCTGTATCTGGTCCGTCCAGTCGCATATCTGACCCGTTTAGTCCCGTATCTGACCATCCCGTCCCGTATCTGGCTTTCCCTTATCTAGCCCATCTCATCCCGTATCTGGCCCGCATCGTCCCTTCCCATCTGTGGCACGTCCTGTCCCGTATCTGACCATACCAGTCCCTATCTGGCCCGTCCCGTATGTGGCCAGGCCCTTTCAGTATCTGGCCCTTCCCGTATCTGGCCATCTCGTATCAGCCCCATCCCATCCTGTCCATGGCTCATCCCATATCTAGCCTCTCCTGTCCCATATCTGGCTCGTCCCGTATCTGGCCCATGTCGTCCTGTATCTGGCCCGTCCCATATTTGGCCCGTACCGTCCTGTATCTGGCCTGTCCCGTAGTGTATCTGGGCCATCCTGTCCTGTCTCTGGCCCGTCTTTTCCTGTATCTGGACCGTCTGGTCTCTGTCCCGTCCCATAATGTATAGCTTGTCCCGTCCTGTTTCTGGCCCGTCCCGTCCGGTCTCTGGCTCGTCCTGTCCTGTATCTGGCACGTCCCGTACTGTCTCTGGCCCGTCCCATCCTGTCTATTTCCCGTCCCATAATGTATAGCTCGTCCAGTCCTGTTTCTGGCCCGTCCCGTCCTATCTCCGGCTCGTCCCGTCTTGTATTGTCCCTTATCTGGCCAGTCCCTTCCTGTATCTGGCCAGTACCTTCCCATCTCATCCTGTCTCTGGCCCGTCCGATCCTGTCTCAGGCCTGGTCAGTCCTGTCTCTGGCCCGACCGATGCTATCTCTGGCCTGTCCAATCGTGTCTCTTGCACGTCCCATCTCTGGTCCGTCCCGTCCTGTCTTTGGCCCTTCCCGTCCTGTCTCTGGCCCGTCCCGTCCTCTCTCTTGCCCGTCCCGTCCTGTCTCTGGCTCGACCGATCCTGTCCTGCCTCAGGCCAGTCCCATCCTGCTCTGGCCAGTCCAGGCCCTGGACGGTCCTGTATCTGGACCGCCCCGTCCTGTATCTGGTCGCCCCGTCTCTAGCACGTCCCGTCTTGTCTCTGGCATGCCTCGCTCCGTCCTATCTTCGGCCAGTCTCATCCTGTATCTGGTCGCCCCGTCTCTGGCCCGTCCCGTCCTTTTTCAGGCACGGCCCGTCCGGTCCTATCTTTGGCCTGTCCTGTATCTGGCCCATTCCGTCACGTATCTGGCCTGTCACGTCCTGTATCTGGCCCATCCCACTAAAGGTAGTATTATCAAATCCTCCACAAATTTACAACTCCAGGAAATTTAACCTGGGGTGTGTTTTAAATTAAGGTGAGTTCAATAGTTAGAATAATATGATACTTTCCATAAATTATTAGCAAAATGTTTAAATGACACCTATCAAAAAACAGCCTCCTCCATATCCCCTCAAGCTGTCCTATCCATCACCAAGATAGGTGCATTTTCTGCCATTTAGGCAGAAGTAATCTTCAATTTGCCTCTAATTTAGATAAAGTACTAGGAAGGTATATCATGCAAACTTTACATGTGATGTTTGCCTATTAAATAATAGTTGTAATATTTATTTGCAAAACTTCCATTTTCTCTACACCTGACCTACACTACTTAATTGTAACATCACTGGCGGCAAGCTGGCATGGCTTCCAATCTCACACCATGCAAGACCGTCGACTTACCCACCAATGCAGGCTGAACACTATGTTCCTATGCTGGCTGTGTACATGTGTCTTGGCTGCTTGTTGAGGGCGGCAGCGGCAGCACTTCCTGATTCTTAAAGGAAGAGTGCACGCATTCCTAATGTGTCCCCAGTCCTGTATCTGACCCATCCCGTCTCTGGCCCGTCCCGTCTCTGGCCCGTCCCGTCCTGTCTCTGGCCTGTCCCAGCCTGTCTCTGGCCCGACCGGTGCTATCTCTGGCCTGTCCAATCCTGTCTCTTGCCCGTCCCATCTCTGGTCCGTCCCGTCCTGTCTTTGGCCCTTCCCGTCCTATCTCTGGCCCGTCCCGTCCTCTCTTTGGCCCGTCCCGTCCTCTCTCTTGCCCGTCCCATCCTGTCTCTGGCCAGACCGGTCCTGTCCTGCCTCAGGCCAGTCCCATCCTGCTCTGGCCAGTCCCGTCCCTGGACCGTCCTGTATCTGGACCGCCCCGTCCTGTATCTGGTCGCCCCGTCTCTAGCAGGTCCCGTCCTGTCTCTGGCACGCCTCGGTCCGTCCTATCTTCGGCCAGTCTCATTCTGTCTTTGGCCCATCCCGTCCCGTCTGTCTCTGGCCCGTCCCGTATCTGGCCCATCCAGTATCTGGCCTGTCCCGTCCTGTATCTGGCCCGTCCCGTCATGTATCTGGGCTGTCCCATAGCTGGCCCATACCATCCCATATCTGGCTCGTCACGTTTCTGGCCCATCCCGTCATGTATCTGGACCGTCCCATCCTGTCTATGGCCCGATTTGTCCTGTCTATGGCCTGTCCCGTAATGTCTCTAGCACATTCCGTCCTGTCTCTGGCCCATCCCGTCCTGTATCTGGTCGGTCCCGTCCTGTATCTGGCCCGTCCCATCCTGAATTTGGCCCGTCCTGTCTATGGCCCGTCCGATAATGTATAGCTTGTCCCGTCCTGTTTCTGGCCAGTCCCGTACTATCTCTGGCTCGTCTTGTCCTGTATCTGGCCCGTCCCGTCCATTTCCCGTCCCATAATGTATAGCTCGTCCCGTCCTGTTTCTGGCCCGTCCCATCCTATCTCTGCCTTGTCCCGTCCTATATCTGGCGCGTCCCGTCTCGTATCTGGCCCGTCCCGCATCTGGCCTGTCCTGTCCCGTATCTGGCCTGTCCCTTCCTGTATCTGGCCAGTCCCTTCCCATCTCGTCCTGTCGCTGGCCTGTTCCGTCCTGTCTCTGGCCCGTCCGGTGCTATCTCTGGTCTGTCCAATCCTGTCTCTTGCCGGTCCCGTCTCTGGCCCATCCCTTCCTGTCTCTGGCCCAGGTCTGGCCCGTCTCATCCCGTATCTGGCCCATCCCGTCCAGTATCTGACCCGTTCCATATCTGGCCAGTCTCGTATCTGGCACGTCCTGTCCCTGGCCCGGCCTGTCCCGTATCTGGCCCGTCCTGTATCTGGCCTGTCCAGTATCTGGCCCGTCCCGCATCTGACCCGTCCCGTATCTGGCCCGTCCCATCCCGTATCTGGTCCGTACCGTCCTGTATCTGGCCCATCCCGTCACGTATCTGGGCTGTCGCATATCTGGCCAATACCGTCCCATATCTGGCTCGTCATGTTTCTGGCCCATCCCGTCATGTATCTGGCCCATCCCATCCTGTCTCTGGCCCAACCCGTCCTGTCTATGGCCCATCCCGTAATGTCTCTAGCACATTCCGTCTTGTCTCTGGCCCATCCCGTCCTGCATCGATTCGGTCCAGTCCTGTATCTGGCCCGTCCCGTCCTGAATCTAGCCCATCCCGTATCTGGCTCGTCCCTTCCTGTATCTGGCATGTCCTATCCTGTCCTGTCTCTGGCCCATTCCGTCTTGAATCTGGCCCGTGCCGTATCTGGCCCGTCCCTTCCTGTATCTGGCCCGTCCCGTCCTTTCTCTGGCCTGACCGGTCCTGTCCTGACTCTGGCCAGTCCAGTGCTGCTCTGGTCCGTCCCTTCCCTGGCCCGTCCTGTATCTGGACCGTCCCATTCTGTATCTAGTCGCCCCGTCCCGTATCTGGTCTGTCCAGTCCCATATCTGACCCGTTTAGTGCCGTATCTGACCATCCCGTCCCGTATCTGGCTTTCCCTTATCTGGCCCATCTCATCCCGTATCTGGCCTGCCTTGCCCCTTCCCAACTCTGGCACGTCCTGTCCCGTGTCTGACCCAACCAGTCCCTATCTGGCCTGTCCCGTATGTGGCCAGGCCCATTCAGTATCTGGCCTGTCCCGTATCTGGCCATCTCGTATCTGGCCCATCCCATCCTGTCCATGGCTCATCCCATATCCAGCCTGTCCTGTCCCATATCTGGCCCGTCCTGTATCTTGCCCATGTTGTCCTGTATCTGGCCCGTCCTATATTTGGCCTGTGCCGTCCTGTATCGGGACTGTCCCGTACTGTATCTGGACCGTCCCGTCCGGTCTCTGGCCCATCCCATAATGTATAGCTTGTCTCGTCCTGTTTCTGGCCCGTCCCTTCCTGTATCTGGCCCGTCCTCTCTTTGACCCGTCCCGTCCTCTATCTTGCCCGCCCCCTACTGTCTCTGGCCCGACCGGTCCTGTCCTGTCTCTGACCAGTCTCGTCCTGCTCTGGCTCGTCCCGTCCCTGGACTGTCCTGTATCTGGACCGTCCCGTCCTGTATCTGTCGCCCCGTCTCTAGCCCGTCCCGTCCTGTCTCTGGTACGCCTCAGTCCATAATATCTCCGGCCAGTCTCATCCTGTCTTTCGCCTGTCCCGTCCTGTCTCTGGCCCGTCTCGTCATGTCTCTGGCGTGTGCCGTCCGGTCCTGTCTCTGGCCCGTCCTGTATCTGGCCCATTCCGTATCTTGTCTGTCCCGTCCTGTATCTGGCCCACCCCATTAAAAGTAGTATTATCAAATCCTCCACAAATTTACACACAAAGGAACTTTAGCCTGGGGTGTGTTTTAAATTAAGGTGAGTTCAATAGTTAGAAAAATATGATACTTTCCATAAATTATTAGTAAAATGTTTAAATGACACCTATCAAAAAACAGCCTCCTCCATATCCCCTCAAGCTGTCCTATCCATCACCAAGATAGGTGCATTTTCTGCCATTTAGGTAGAAGTAATCTTCAAACAATTTGCTTCTAATTTAGATAAAGTACTAAGAAGGTATATCATGCAAACTCTACATGTGACGTTTGCCTATTAAACAATAGTTGTAATATTTATTTGCAAAACTTCCATTTTCTGTACACCTGACCTACACTACTTAATTGTAACATCCCTGGTGGCGTGCTGGCATGGCTTCCCATCTCACACCATGCAAGACCGCCGACTTACCCACCAATGCAGGCTGCGCACTATGTTCCTATGTGGGCTGTGTGCATGTCTCTTGGCTGCTTTTTGAGGGCGGCAGCGGCAGCACTTCCTGATTCTTAAAGGAACAGTGCACGCATTCCTTTTGTATCCCCAGTCCTGTATCTGACCCGTCCCGTGTCTGGCCTGTCCGGTCCTGTCTCTGGCCCGTCCCAGCCTGTCCCTGGCCCCATCCATCCTGTCTATGACCCGTTCTGTAATGTCTAACCCGCCCCGTCCCGTATCTGGTCCGTCCAGTCGCATATCTGACCCGTTTAGTCCCGTATCTGACCATCCCGTCCCGTATCTGGCTTTCCCTTATCTAGCCCATCTCATCCCGTATCTGGCCCGCATCGTCCCTTCCCATCTGTGGCACGTCCTGTCCCGTATCTGACCATACCAGTCCCTATCTGGCCCGTCCCGTATGTGGCCAGGCCCATTCAGTATCTGGCCAGTCCCGTATCTGGCCATCTCGTATCAGCCCCATCCCATCCTGTCCATGGCTCATCCCATATCTAGCCTCTCCTGTCCCATATCTGGCTCGTCCCGTATCTGGCCCATGTCGTCCTGTATCTGGCCCGTCCCATATTTGGCCCGTACCGTCCTGTATCTGGCCTGTCCCGTAGTGTATCTGGGCCATCCTGTCCTGTCTCTGGCCCGTCTTTCCTGTATCTGGACCGTCTGGTCTCTGTCCCGTCCCATAATGTATAGCTTGTCCCGTCCTGTTTCTGGCTCGTCCCGTCCGGTCTCTGGCTCGTCCTGTCCTGTATCTGGCACGTCCCGTACCGTCTCTGGCCCGTCCCATCCTGTCTATTTCCCGTCCCATAATGTATAGCTCGTCCAGTCCTGTTTCTGGCCCGTCCCGTCCTATCTCCGGCTCGTCCCGTCTTGTATCTGGCCCGTCCCATCTCGTATCTGGCCCGTCCCGCATCTGGCCTGTCTTGTCCCTTATCTGGCCAGTCCCTTCCTGTATCTGGCCAGTACCTTCCCATCTCATCCTGTCTCTGGCCCGTCCGATCCTGTCTCAGGCCTGGTCAGTCCGGTCTCTGGCCCGACCGATGCTATCTCTGGCCTGTCCAATCCTGTCTCTTGCCCGTCCCATCTCTGGTCCGTCCCGTCCTGTCTTTGGCCCTTCCCGTCCTGTCTCTGGCCCGTCCCGTCCTCTCTCTTGCCCATCCCGTCCTGTCTCTGGCTCGACCGATCCTGTCCCTGGCCCGACCGGTCCTGTCCTGCCTCAGGCCAGTCCCATCCTGCTCTGGCCAGTCCCGTCCCTGGACCGTCCTGTATCTGGACCGCCCCGTCCTGTATCTGGTCGCCCCGTCTCTAGCAGGTCCCGTCCTATCTCTAGCACGCCTCGGTCCGTCCTATCTTCGGCCAGTCTCATCCTGTCTTTGGCCCGTCCCGTCCCGTCTGTCTCTGGCAAGTCCGGTCCTGTCTCTGGCCCGTCCCGTATCTGGCCCATCCAGTATCTGGCCTGTCCCGTCCTGTATCTGGCCCATCCCGTCATGTATCTGGGCTGTCCCATAGCTGGCCCATACCATCCCATATCCGGCTCGTCACATTTCTGGCCCATCCCGTCATGTATCTGGCCCGTCCCATCCTGTCTATGGCCCGATTTGTCCTGTCTATGGCCTGTCCCGTAATGTCTCTAGCACATTCCGTCCTGTCTCTGGCCCATCCCGTCCTGTATCTGGTTGGTCCCGTCCTGTATCTGGCCCGTCCCATCCTGAATCTGGCCCGTCCTGTCTATGGCCCGTCCGATAATGTATAGCTTGTCCCGTCCTGTTTCTGGCCAGTCCCGTGCTATCTCTGGCTCGTCTTGTCCTGTATCTGGCCCGTCCCATCCATTTCCCGTCCCATAATGTACAGCTCGTCCCATCCTGTTTCTGGCCCGTCCCATCCTATCTCTGCCTTGTCCCGTCCTATATCTGGCCCGTCCCGTCTCGTATCTGGCCCGTCCCGCATCTGGCCTGTCCTGTCCCGTATCTGGCCTGTCCCTTCCTGTATCTGGCCAGTCCCTTCCCATCTCGTCCTGTCGCTGGCCTGTTCCGTCCTGTCTCTGGCCTGTCCGGTGCTATCTCTGGCCTGTCCAATCCTGTCTCTTGCCGATCCCGTCTCTGGCCCATCCCTTCCTGTCTCTGGCCCAGGTCTGGCCCGTCTCATCCTGTATCTGGCCCATCCCGTCCAGTATCTGACCCGTTCCATATCTGGCCAGTCTCGTATCTGGCACGTCCTGTCCCTGGCCCGGCCTGTCCCGTATCTGGCCCGTCCTGTATCTGGCCTGTCCAGTATCTGGCCCGTCCCGCATCTGACCAGTCCCGTATCTGGCCCGTCCCATCCCGTATCGGGTCCGTACCGTCCTGTATCTGGCCCATCCCGTCATGTATCTGGGCTGTCGCATATCTGGCCAATACCGTCCCATATCTGGCTCGTCACGTTTCTGGCCCATCCCGTCATGTATCTGGCCCATCCCATCCTGTCTCTGGCCCGACCCGTCCTGTCTATGGCCCATCCCGTAATGTCTCTAGCACATTCAGTCTTGTTTCTGGCCCATCCCGTCCTGCATCGGTTCGGTCCAGTCCTGTATCTGGCCCGTCCCGTCCTGAATCTAGCCCATCCCGTATCTGGCTCGTCCCTTCCTGTATCTGGCCCGTCCTATCCTGTCCTGTCTCTGGCCCATTAAGTCTTGAATCTGGCCCGTGCCGTATCTGGACCGTCCCTTCCTGTATCTGGCCCGTCCCGTCCTTTCTCTGGCCTGACCGGTCCTGTCCTGACTCTGGCCAGTCCAGTGCTGCTCTGGTCCGTCCATTCCCTGGCCCGTCCTGTATCTGGACCGTCCCATTCTGTATCTAGTCGCCCCGTCCCGTATCTGGTCTGTCCAGTTCCATATCTGACCCGTTTAGTGCCGTATCTGACCATCCCGTCCCGTATCTGGCTTTCCCTTATCTGGCCCATCTCATCCCGTATCTGGCCTGCCTTGCCCCTTCCCAACTCTGGCACGTCCTGTCCCGTGTCTGACCCAACCAGTCCCTATCTGGCCCGTCCCGTATGTGGCCAGGCCCATTCAGTATCTGGCCTGTCCCGTATCTGGCCATCTCGTATCTGGCCCATCCCATCCTGTCCATGGCTCATCCCATATCCAGCCTGTCCTGTCCCATATCTGGCCCGTCCTGTATCTTGCCCATGTTGTCCTGTATCTGGCCCGTCCTATATTTGGCCCGTACCGTCCTGTATCGGGCCTGTCCCGTACTGTATCTGGACCGTCCCGTCCGGTCTCTGGCCCATCCCATAATGTATAGCTTGTCCCGTCCTGTTTCTGGCCCGTCCCTTCCTGTATCTGGCCCGTCCCGTCCTCTCTTTGACCCGTCCCATCCTCTATCTTGCCCGTCCCCTCCTGTCTCTGGCCCGACCGGTCCTGTCCTGTCTCTGACCAGTCTCGTCCTGCTCTGGCCCGTCCCGTCCCTGGACTGTCCTGTATCTGGACCGTCCCGTCCTGTATCTGTCGCCCTGTCTCTAGCCCGTCCCGTCCTGTCTCTGGTACGCCTCAGTCCATAATATCTCCGGCCAGTCTCATCCTGTCTTTCGCCTGTCCCGTCCTGTCTCTGGCCCGTCTCGTCATGTCTCTGGCGTGTGCCGTCCGGTCCTGTCTCTGGCCCGTCCTGTATCTGGCCAATTCCGTATCTTGTCTGTCCCGTCCTGTATCTGGCCACCCCATTAAAGGTAGTATTATCAAATCCTCCACAAATTTACACATAAAGGAACTTTAGCCTGGGGTGTGTTTTAAATTAAGGTGAGTTCAATAGTTAGAAAAATATGATACTTTCCATAAATTATTAGCAAAATGTTTAAATGACACCTATCAAAAAACAGCCTCCTCCATATCCCCTCAAGCTGTCCTATCCATCACCAAGATAGGTGCATTTTCTGCCATTTAGGTAGAAGTAATCTTCAAACAATTTGCTTCTAATTTAGATAAAGTACTAGGAAGGTATATCATGCAAACTCTACATGTGATGTTTGCCTATTAAACAATAGTTGTAATATTTATTTGCAAAACTTCCATTTTCTGTACACCTGACCTACACTACTTAATTGTAACATCCCTGGTGGCGTGCTGGCATGGCTTCCCATCTCACACCATGCAAGACCGCCGACTTACCCACCAATGCAGGCTGCGCACTATGTTCCTATGTGGGCTGTGTGCATGTGTCTTGGCTGCTTTTTGAGGGCGGCAGCGGCAGCACTTCCTGATTCTTAAAGGAACAGTGCACGCATTCCTTTTGTATCCCCAGTCCTGTATCTGACCCGTCCCGTGTCTGGCCTGTCCGGTCCTGTCTCTGGCCCGTCCCAGCCTGTCCCTGGCCCCATCCATCCTGTCTATGACCCGTTCTGTAATGTCTAACCCGCCCCGTCCCGTATCTGGTCCGTCCAGTCGCATATCTGACCCGTTTAGTCCCGTATCTGACCATCCCGTCCCGTATCTGGCTTTCCCTTATCTAGCCCATCTCATCCCGTATCTGGCCCGCATCGTCCCTTCCCATCTGTGGCACGTCCTGTCCCGTATCTGACCATACCAGTCCCTATCTGGACCGTCCCGTATGTGGCCAGGCCCATTCAGTATCTGGCCCGTCCCGTATCTGGCCATCTCGTATGAGCCCCATCCCATCCTGTCCATGGCTCATCCCATATCTAGCCTCTCCTGTCCCATATCTGGCTCATCCCGTATCTGGCCCATGTCGTCCTGTATCTGGCCCGTCCGGTATTTGGCCCGTACCGTCCTGTATCTGGCCTGTCCCGTAGTGTATCTGGGCCATCATGTCCTGTCTCTGGCCCGTCTTTTCCAGTATCTGGACCGTCTGGTCTCTGTCCCGTCCCATAATGTATAGCTTGTCCCGTCCTGTTTCTGGCCCGTCCCGTCCGGTCTCTGGCTCGTCCTGTCCTGTATCTGGCACGTCCCGTACCGTCTCTGGCCCGTCCCATCCTGTTTATTTCCCGTCCCATAATGTATAGCTCGTCCAGTCCTGTTTCTGGCCCGTCCCGTCCTATCTCCGGCTCGTCCCGTCTTGTATCTGGCCCGTCCCGCATCTGGCCTGTCTTGTCCCTTATCTGGCCAGTCCCTTCCTGTATCTGGCCAGTACCTTCCCATCTCATCCTGTCTCTGGCCCGTCCGATCCTGTCTCAGGCCTGGTCAGTCCTGTCTCTGGCCCGACCGATGCTATCTCTGGCCTGTCCAATCCTGTCTCTTGCCCGTCCCATCTCTGGTCCATCCCGTCCTGTCTCTGGCCCGTCCTGTCCTCTCTCTTGCCCGTCCCGTCCTGTCTCTGGCTCGACCGATCCTGTCCTGCCTCAGGCCAGTCCCATCCTGCTCTGGCCAGTCCCGTCCCTGGACGGTCCTGTATCTGGACCGCCCCGTCCTGTATCTGGTCGCCCCGTCTCTAGCACGTCCCGTCCTGTCTCTGGCATGCCTCGCTCCGTCCAATCTTCGGCCAGTCTCATCCTGTATCTGGTCGCCCCGTCTCTGGCCCGTCCCGTCCTTTTTCAGGCACGGCCCGTCCGGTCCTATCTTTGGCCTGTCCTGTATCTGGCCCATTCCGTCACGTATCTGGCCGGTCTCGTCCTGTATCTGGCCCATCCCACTAAAGGTAGTATTATCAAATCCTCCACAAATTTACAACTCCAGGAAATTTAACCTGGGGTGTGTTTTAAATTAAGGTGAGTTCAATAGTTAGAATAATATGATACTTTCCATAAATTATTAGCAAAATGTTTAAATGACACCTATCAAAAAACAGCCTCCTCCATATCCCCTCAAGCTGTCCTATCCATCACCAAGATAGGTGCATTTTCTGCCATTTAGGCAGAAGTAATCTTCAATTTGCTTCTAATTTAGATAAAGTACCAGGAAGGTATATCATGTAAACTCTACATGTGACGTTTGCCTATTAAATAATAGTTGTAATATTTATTTGCAAAACTTCCATTTTCTCTACACCTGACCTACACTACTTAATTGTAACATCACTGGTGGCGTGCTGGCATGGCTTCCAATCTCACACCATGCAAGACCGTCGACTTACCCACCAATGCAGGCTGAACACTATGTTCCTATGCTGGCTGTGTACATGTGTCTTGGCTGCTTGTTGAGGGCGGCAGCGGCAGCACTTCCTGATTCTTAAAGGAACAGTGAACGCATTCCTAATGTGTCCCCAGTCCTGTATCTGACCCATCCCGTCTCTGGCCCGTCCCGTCCTGTCTCTGGCCTGTCCCAGCCTGTCTCTGGCCCGACCGGTGCTATCTCTGGCCTGTCCAATCCTGTCTCTTGCCCGTCCCATCTCTGGTCCGTCCCGTCCTGTCTTTGGCCCTTCCCGTCCTGTCTCTGGCCCGTCCCGTCCTCTCTTTGGCCCGTCCCGTCCTCTCTCTTGCCTGTCCCGTCCTGTCTCTAGCCCGACCGGTCCTGTCCTGCCTCAGGCCAGTCCCATCCTGCTCTGGCCAGTCCCGTCCCTAGACCGTCCTGTATCTGGACCGCCCCATCCTGTATCTGGTCGCCCCGTCTCTAGCAGGTCCCGTCCTGTCTCTGGCACGCCTCGGTCCGTCCTATCTTCGGCCAGTCTCATCCTGTCTTTGGCCCGTCCCGTCCCGTCTGTCTCTGGCAAGTCCGGTCCTGTCTCTGGCCCGTCCCGTATCTGGCCCATCCAGTATCTGGCCTGTCCCGTCCTGTATCTGGCCCGTCCCGTCATGTATCTGGGCTGTCCCATAGCTGGCCCATACCATCCCATATCTGGCTCGTCACGTTTCTGGCCCATCCCGTCATGTATCTGGCCCATCCCATCCTGTCTTTGGCCCGATCCGTCCTGTCTATGGCCTGTCCCGTAATGTCTCTAGCACATTCCATCCTGTCTCTGGCCCATCCCATCCTGTATCTGGTCGGTCCCGTCCTGTATCTGGCCCGTCCCATCCTGAATCTGGCCCGTCCTGTCTATGGCCCGTCCGATAATGTATAGCTTGTCCCGTCCTGTTTCTGAGCAGTCCCGTACTATCTCTGGCTCGTTTTGTCCTGTATCTGGCCCGTCCCGTCCATTTCCCGTCCCATAATGTATAGCTCTTCCCGTCCTGTTTCTGGCCCGTCCCATCCTATCTCTGCCTTGTCCCGTCCTATATCTGGCGCGTCCCGTCTCGTATCTGGCCCGTCCCGCATCTGGCCTGTCCTGTCCCGTATCTGGCCTGTCCCTTCCTGTATCTGGCAAGTCCCTTCCCATCTCGTCCTGTCGCTGGCCTGTCCCGTCCTGTCTCTGGCCCGTCCGGTGCTATCTCTGGCCTGTCCAATCCTGTCTCTTGCCCGTCCCGTCTCTGGCCCGTCCCGTCCAGTCTTTGGCCCATCCCGTCCTGTCTCTGGCCCATCCCTTCCTGTCTCTGGCCAGTCTCGTCCCGTATCTGGCTCGCCCGGTATCTGGCCCATCCCGTCTAGTATCTGGCACGTTCCATATCTGTCCTGTCCCGTATCTGGCCCATCCCGCATCTGACCCGTCCAGTATCTGGCCCATCCCATCCCGTATCTGGCCCGTCCCGTCATGTATCTGGGCTGTCCCATATCTGGCCCATACCGTCCCATATCTGACTCGTCACGTTTCTGGCCCATCCCGTCATGTATCTTGCCCGTCCCATCCTGTCTCTGGTCCGACCCGTCCTGTTTATGGCCTGTCCCGTAATGTCTCGAGCACATTACGTCCTGTCTTTGGCCCATCCCGTCTTGTATCTGGTCGGTCCCGTCCTGTATCTGGACCGTCCCGTCGTGAATCTGTCCCGTCCCGTATCTGGCCCATCCCTTCCTGTATCTAGCCCGTCCCATCACGTCCTATCTCTGGCCCATCCCGTGTTGAATCTGGCCCGTCCCGTCTCTGGCGCGTCCCATCCTATCTCTGGCCTGACCGGTCCTGTCCTGCCTCTGGCCAGTCCCGTCCTGCTCTGGTCCGTCCCGTCCCTGGCCCGTCCTGTATCTGAACCGTCCCGTCCTGTATCTGGTCGCCCCTTCTCTGGCCCGTCCCGTCCTTTCTCAGACACGTCCCGTTCGGTCCTGTCTCTGACCTATCCTGTATCTGGCCCATCCCGTCACATATCTGGCCTGTCCAGTCCTGTATCTGGCCCATCCCATTAAAGGTAATATTATCAAAACCTCCACAAATTTACACCTCCAGGAAATTTAACCTGGGGTGTGTCTTAAATTAAGGTGAGTTTAATAGTTAGAAAAATATGATACTTTCCATAAATTATTAGCAAAATGTTTAAATGACACCTATCAAAAAACAGCCTCCTCCATATCCCCTCAAGCTGTCCTATCCATCACCAAGATAGGTGCATTTTCTGCCATTTAGGTAGAAGTAATCTTCAAATAATTTGCTCCTAATTTAGATAAAGTACCAGGAAGGTATATCATGCAAACTCTACATGTGATGTTTGCCTATTAAATAATAGTTGTAATATTTTTTTGCAAGACTTCCATTTTCTCTACACCTGACCTATACTACTTAATTGTAACATCCTTGGCGGCGTGCTGGCATGGCTTCCCATCTCACACCATACAAGACCACCGACTTACCCACCAATGCAGGCTACGCACTATGTTCCTATGCTGGCTGTGTGCATGTGTCTTGGCTGCTTGTTGAGGGCGGCAGCGACAGTACTTCCTGATTCTTAAAGGAAAAGTGCATGCATTCCAAATGTGTCCCTAGTCCTGTATATGACCCGTCCCGTCTCTGGCCCGTCCTGTCCAGTCTCTGGCCCATCCCTGGCCCCTCCCATCCTGTCTATGGCCTGTCCTGTAATGTCTAACCCGCCCTGTCCCGTATCTGGTCCGTCCAGTCCCATATCTGACCCGTTTAGTCCCGTGTCTGATCATCCCGTCCCGTATCTGGCTATCTCATGCCGTATCTAGCCCGCCTCATCCCTTCCCGTCTCTGGAAAGTCCTGTCCCGTATCTGACCCAACCAGTCCCTATCTGGCCGGTCCCAAATGTGGCAAGGCCCATTCAGTATCTGGCCCATCCCGTATCTGTCCATCTCGTATCTGGCCCACCCCATCCTGTCCATGGCTCATCGCATATCTAGCCTGTCCAGTCCCATATCTGGCCCGTCCCGTATCTGGCCCATGTCGTCCTGTATCTGGCCCGTCCCATATTTGGCCTGTACCGTCCTGTATCTGGCCTGTCCCGTACTGTATCTGGGGCATCCCGTCCTGTCTCTGGCCCCTCTTTTCCTGTATCTGGACCGTCCCATAATGTATAGCTTGTCCCGTCCTGCTTCTGGCCCGACCCCGTCCTGTCTCTGGCTCGTCCTGTCCTGTATCTGGCACGACCCATACCGTCTCTGGCCCGTTCCATCCTGTCTATTTCTCGTCCCATAATGTATAGCTCGTCCAGTCCTGTTTCTGGCCCGTCCCGTCCTATCTCTGGCTCGTCCCGTCCTGTATCTGGCCCGTCCCATCTCGTATCTGGCCCGTCCCGCATGTGGCCTGTCCTGTCCCGTATCTGGCCTGTCCCTTCCTGTATCAGGCCAATCCCTTCCCATCTCGTCCTGTCTCTGGCCCATCCCGTCATGTCTCTGGCCAGGCCCGTCTGGTGCTGTCTCTGGACTGTCCAATCCTGTCTCTTGCCCGACCCATCTCTGGTCAGTCTCGTCCTGTCTTTGACCCGTCCTGTCCTGTCTCTGGCCCGTCCCGTCCTCTCTTTGGCCCTTCCTCTCTCTTGCCCGTCCTGTCCTACCTCTGGCCAGTCCCGTCCTGCTCTGGCCCGTCCCATCCCTGGACCGTCCTGAATCCTGTATCTGGTCACCCCGTCTCTAGCACATCCCGTCCTGTCTCTGGCACGCCTCGGTCCGTCCTAACTCCGGCCAGTCTCATCCTGTCTTTGGCCCGTCCCGTCCTGTCTCTGGCCCGTCTCGTCCTGTCTCTGGCGTGTCCCGTCCAGTCCTGTCTCTGGCCCGTCTTGTATTTGGTCCATCCTGTATCTGGCCTGTCCCGTCCGGTATCTGGCCCATCCCATTAAAGGTAGTATTATCAAATCCTCCACAAATTTAAACCTCCAGGAGATTTAACCTGGGGTGTGTTTTAAATTAAGGTGAGTTCAATAGTTAGAAAACTATGATACTTTCCATAAATTATTAGCAAAATGTTTAAATGACACCTATCAAAAAACAGCCTCCTCCATATCCCCTCAAGCTGTCCTATCCATCACCAAGATAGGTGCATTTTCTGCCATTTAGGTAGAAGTAATCTTCAAACAATTTGCTTCTAATTTAGATAAAGTACTAGGAAGGTATATCATGCAAACTCTACATGTGATATTTGCCTATTAAACAATAGTTGTAATATTTATTTGCAAAACTTCCACTTTCTCTACGCCTGACCTACACTACTTAATTGTAACATCCATGGCGGCGTGCTGGCATGGCTTCCCATCTCACACCATGCAGACTGCGCACTATTTGGCCCATACCGTCCTGTATCTGGCCTGTCCCGTACTGTTTCTGGGCCATGCAGTCCTGTCTTTGGCCCGTCTTTTCCTGTATCTGTCCCCTTCAGTATTGTCTCTGGCCCGTCCCGTCCTTAATCTGGCCCGTCCTGTCCTGTCTATGGCCGTCCCATAATGTATAGCTTGTCCCGTCCTGTTTCTGGCCGGTCCCGTACTGTCTCTGGCTCGTCTTGTCCTGTATCTGGCCCGTCGCGTACCCTCTCTGGCCCATCCCGTCCTGTCTATTTCCCGTCCCATAATGTATAGCTCGTCCCGTCCTGTTTCTGGCCCGTCCCATCCTATCTCTGCCTCGTCCCGTCCTATATCTGGCCCGTCCCGTCTCGTATCTGGCCCGTCCCGCATCTGGCCTGTCCTGTCCCGTATCTGGCCTGTCCCTTCCTTATCTGGCTACTCCCTTCCCATCTCGTCCTGTCTCTGGCCTGTCCCGTCCTGTCTCTGGCCCTTCCGGTGCTATCTCTGGCATGTCCAATCCTGTCTCTTGCCCGTCCCGTCTCTGGCCCATCCCGTCCAGTCTTTGGCCCGTCCAGTCATGTCTCTTGCCCATCCCTTCCTGTCTCGGGCCCAGCTCTGGCCCGTCTCATCCCGTATCTGGCCCGCTCTGTATCTGGCCCATCCCGTCCACTATCTGGCCCGTTCCATATCTGGCCTGTCCCGTATCTCGCACGTCCTGTCCCTGGCCCGGCCTGTCCCGTATCTGGCCCGTCCTGGATCTGGCCTGTCCCGTATCTGGCCCATCCCGCATCTGACCCGTCACGTATCTGGCCCGTCCTGTCCCGTATCTGGTCCGTACCGTCCTAAATCTGGCCCGTCCCGTCATGTATCTGGGCTGTCCCATATCTGGCCCATACCGTCCCATATCTGGCTCGTCACGTTTCTGGCCCATCCCGTCATGTATCTGGCCCGTCCCATCCTGTCTCTAGCCCGACCCATCCTGTCTCTGGCCCGACCCGTCCTGTCTATGTCCTGTCCCTTAATGTCTCTAGCACATTCTGTCCCGTATCTGGCCCGTCTCTTCCAGTATCTGGCCCGTCCCATCCTGTCTCTGGCCTGACTGGTCCTGTCCTGCCTCTGGCCAGTCGCGTCCTGCTCTGGTCCATCCCGTCCCTGGCCCATCCTGTATCTAGACCGTCCCGTCCTGTATCTGGTTGCCCCGTCTCTGGCCAGTCCCTTCCTTTCTCAGGCACGTCCCATCCGTCCTGTCTCTGGCCTGTCCTGCATCTGGCCCATCCCGTCACGTATCTGGCCTGTCCCGTCCTGGATCTGGCCCATCCCATTAAAGGTAGTATTATCAAATCCTCCACAAATTTACACGTCCAGGAAATTTAACCTGGGGTGTGTCTTAAATTAAGGTGAGTTCAATAGTTAGAAAAATATGATACTTTCCATAAATTATTAGCAAAATGTTTAAATGACACCTATCAAAAAACAGCCTCCTCCATATCCCCTCAAGCTGTCCTATCCATCACCAAGATAGGTGCATTTTCTGCCATTTAGGTAGAAGTAATCTTCAAACAATTTGCTTCTAAGTACTATGAAGGTAAATCATGCAAACTCTACATGTGATGTTTGCCTATTAAACAATAGTTGTAATATTTATTTGAAAAACTTCCATTTTCTCTACGCCTGACCAACACTATTTAATTTTAACATCACTGGCAGCGTGCTGGCATGGCTTCCCATCTCACATCATGCAACACTGCCGACTTACCCACCAATGCAGGCTGCGCACTATTTGGCCCGTTCTGTCTTGTCTCTGGCCCGTCCCGTCCTGTCTATGGCCCGTCCCATAATGTATAGCTTGTCCCGTCCTGTTTCTGGCCCGTCCCGTACTGTCTCTGGCTCGTCTTGTCCTGTATCTGGCCCGTCGAGTACCGTCTATGGCCCGTCCCGTCCTGTCTATTTCCCGTCCCATAATGCATAGCTCGTCCCGTCCTGTTTCTGGCCCGTCCCGTCTCGTATCTGGCCCATCCCGCATTTGGCCTGTCCTGTCCCGTATATGGCCTGTCCCTTCCTGTATCTGGACAGTCCTTTCCCATCTCGTCCTGTCTCTGGCCTGTCCCGTCCTGTCTCTGGCCCGTCCGGTGCTATGTCTGGCCTGTCCAATCCTGTCTCTTGTCCGTCCCATTTCTGGCCCGTCCCGTCTAGTATTTGGCCCGTCCTGTTCTGTCTCTGGCCCATCCCTTCCTGTCTCTGGCGCAGTTCTGGTCCGTCTCGTCCTGTATCTGGCCCGCCCTGTATCTGGCCCATCCCGTCCAGTATCTGGCCCGTTCCATATCTGGCCTGTCCCGTATCTGGCACGTCCTGTCCCTGGCCCGGCCTGTCCCGTATCTGGCCCGTCCTGTATCTGGCCAGTCCCGTATCTGGCCCGTCCCGCATCTGACCCGTCCCGTATCTGGCCCGTCCCGTCCCGTATCTAGTCCGTACCGTCCTGTATCTGGCCCGTCCCGTCATGTATGTGGGCTGTCCCATATCTGGCCCATACCGTCCCATATCTGGCTCGTCACATTTCTGGCCCATCCCGTCATATATCTGGCCCGTCCCATCCTGTCTCTGGCCTGACCCGTCCTGTGTATGGCCTATCCCATGTCTCTAGCACATTCCGTCCTGTCTCTGGCCCATCCCGTCCTGTATCTGGTCGGTCCCGTCCTGAATCTGGCCCGTCCCATCCTGAATCTGGCCCGTCCCGTATCTGGCCCGTCCCTTCCTGTATGTGGCCCGTCCCATCCTGTTCTGTCTTTGGCCCATCCTGTCTTGAATCTGGCCCGTCCCGTATCTTGCCCGTCCATTCCTGTATCTGGCCCGTCCCGACCTGTATCTGGTCGGTCCCATCCTGTCTCTGGCCTCGTCCGTCCTGTCTCTGGCCCGACCGGTGCTATCTCTGGCCTGTCCAATCCTGTCTCTTGCCCGTCCTGTCCTGTCTCTGGCCCGATCGGTCCTGTCCTGCCTCTGGCCAGTCCCATCCTGCTCTGGCCCGTCCCGTCCCTGGACCGTCCTGTATCTGGACCACCCCGTTCTGTATCTGGTCGCCCCGTCTCTAGCCCGTCCCGTCCTGTCTCTGGCACGCCTCGGTCCGTCCTATCTTCGGCCAGTCTCATCTTGTCTTTGGCCCGTCCGGTCCCGTCTGTCTCTAGCCCGTCCGGTCCTGTCTCTGGCCCGTCCTGTATCTGGCCCATCCCGTGTCTGGCCTGTCCCGTCCTGTATCTGGCCCGTCCCGTCATTTATATGGGCTGTCCAATAGCTGGCCCATACCATCCCATATCTGGCTCGTCACGTTTCTGGCCCATCCCGTCATGTATCTGGCCAGTCCCATCCTGTCTATGGCCCGACCCGTCCTGTCTATGGCCTGTACCGTAATGTCTCTAGCACATTCCGTCCTGTCTATGGCCCATCCCGTCCTGTATCTGGTCGGTCCCATCGTGTATCTGGCCCGTCCCGTCCTGAATCTGGCCCGTCCTGTCTATGGCCCGTCCCATAATGTATAGCTTGTCCCGTCCTGTTTCTGGCCAGTCCCGTACTATCTCTGGCTCGTCCTGTCCTGTATCTGGCCCGTCGCGTACCGTCTCTGGCCCATCCCGTCCTGTCTACTTCCCGTCCCATAATGTTTAGCTCGTCCCGTCCAGTTTCTGGCCCGTCCCATCCTATCTCTGCCTTGTCCCGTCCTATATCTGGCGCGTCCCGTCTCGTATCTGGCCCATCCCGCATCTGGCCTGTCCTGTCCCGTATCTGGCCTGTCCCTTCCTGTATCTGGCCAGTCCCTTCCCATCTCGTCCTGTCGCTGGCCTGTCCCATCCTGTCTCTGGCCCGTTCGGTGCTATCTCTGGCCTGTTCAATCCTGTCTCTTGCCCCTCCCGTCTCTGGCCCGTCCTGTCCTGTCTCTGGCCCATCCCTTCCTGTCTCTGGCCCAGGTCTGGCCCGTCTCATCCCGTATCTGGCCCATCCCGTCCAGTATCTGGCCCGTTCCATATCTGGCCTGTCCCATATCTGGCACGTCCTGTCCCTGGCCCGGCCTGTCCCGTATCTGGCCCGTCCTGTATCTGGCCTGTCCCGTATCTGGCCCGTCCCGCATCTGACCCGTCCCGTATCTGGCCCGTCATGTCCCGTATCTGGTTAGTCCCTTCCTGTATCTGGCCCGTCCTATCCTGTCCTGTCTCTGGCCCATCCCGTCTTGAATCTGGCCCGTGCCGTATCTGGCCGGTCCCTTCCTGTATCTGGCCTGTCCCGTCCTTTCTCTGGCCTGACCGGTCCTGTCCTGCCTCTGGCCAGTCCCGTCCTGCTCTGGTCCGTCCCTTCCCTGGCCCGTCCTGTATCTGGACCGTCCCGTCCTGTATCTGGTCGCCCCGTCTCTGGCCCGTCCCGTCCTTTTTCAGGCACGGCCCGTCCGGTCCTATCTTTGGCCTGTCCTGTATCTGGCCCATTCCGTCACGTATCTGGCCTGTCTCGTCCTGTATCTGGCCCATCCCACTAAAGGTAGTATTATCAAATCCTCCACAAATTTACACCTCCAGGAAATTTAACCTGGGGTGTGTTTTAAATTAAGGTGAGTTCAATAGTTAGAATAATATGATACTTTCCATAAATTATTAGCAAAATGTTTAAATGACACCTATCAAAAACAGCCTCCTCCATATCCCTTCAAGCTGTCCTATCCATCACCAAGATAGGTGCATTTTCTGCCATTTAGGCAGAAGTAATCTTCCATTTTCTTCTAATTTAGATAAAGTACTAGGAAGGTATATC
Source organism: Phyllobates terribilis (assembly GCF_046119375.1). NCBI lineage: Eukaryota > Metazoa > Chordata > Amphibia > Anura > Dendrobatidae > Phyllobates > Phyllobates terribilis. Next base: position 236,719 of record NW_027364307.1, read on the forward strand.
ATGCAAACTTTACATGTGAAGTTTGCCTATTAAATAATAGTTGTAATATTTATTTGCAAAACTTCCATTTTCTCTACACCTGACCTACACTACTTAATTGTAACATCCCTGGCGGCAAGCTGGCATGGCTTCCCATCTCACACCATGCAAGACAGCCGACTTACCCACCAATGCAGGCTGAGCACTATGTTCCTATGCTGGCTGTGTACATGTGTCTTGGCGGCTTGCTGAGGGCGGCAGCGGCAGCACTTCCTGATTCTTAAAGGAACAGTGCACGCATTCCTAATGTGTCCCCAGTCCTGTATCAGACCCATCCGGTCTCTGGCCCGTCCCGCCTCTGGCCCATCCCTGGCCCCTCCCATCCTGTCTATGGCCCGTCCTGTAATGTCTAACCCGCACTGTCCCGTATCTGGTCTGTCCAGTCCCATATCTGACCTGTTTAGTCCCATATCTGACCATCCCGTCCCGTATCTGGCTGTCCCTTATCTGGCCCATCTCATCCCGTATCTGGCCCACCTCGTCCCTTCCCTTCTCTGGCACATCCTGTCCCGTATCTGACCATACCAGTCACTATCTGGCCCGTCCCGTATGTGGCCAGGCCCATTCAGTATCTGGTCCGTCCCGTATCTGGCCATCTCGTATCTGGCCCATACCATCCTGTCCATGGCTCATCCCATATCTAGCCTGTCCTGTCCCATATCTGGCCCGTCCTGTATCTGGCCCATGTCGTCCTGTATCTGGCCCGTCCCATATTTGGCCCGCACCGTACTGTATCTGGCCTGTCCCGTACTGTATCTGGGCCATCCCGTCCTGTCTCTGGCCCGTCTTTTCCTGTATCTGGACCGTCCCGTCCGGTCTCTGGCCCGTCCCATAATATATAGCTTGTCCCGTAGTGTTTCTGGCCCATCCCGTCCTGTATCTGGCCCGTCCCGTCATGTATGTGGGCTGTCCCATATCTGTCCCATACCGTCCCACATCTGGCTCGTCACATTTCTGGCCCATCCCGTCATGTATCTGGCCCGTCCCATCCTGTCTCTGGCCCGACCCGTCCTGTTTATGGCCTATCCCATAATGTCTCTAGCACATTCCGTCCTGTCTCTGGCCCATCCCGTCCTGTATCTGGTCGGTCCCGTCCTGAATCTGGCCCGTCCCATCCTGAATCTGGCCCGTCCCGTATCTGGCCCTTCCCTTCCTGTATCTGGCCCGTCCCATCCTGTCCTGTCTCTGGCCCATCCTGTCTTGAATCTGGCCCGTCCCGTATCTGGCCCGTCCCGACCTGTCTCTGGCCTGACTGGTCCTGTCCTGCCTCTGGCCAGTCGCGTCCAGCTCTGGTCCGTCCCGTCCCTGGCCCGTCCTGTATCTGGACCGTCCCGTCCTGTATCTGGTCGCCCCGACTATGGCCCGTCCCGTTCTTTCTCAGGCACGTCCCGTCCGGTCCGGTCTCTGGCCTGTCCTGCATATGGCCCATCCCGTCACGTATCTGGCCTGTCCCGTCCTGTATCTGGCCCATCCCATTAAAGGTAGTATTATCAAATCCTCCACAAATTTACACCTCCAGGAAATTTAACCTGGGGTGTGTTTTAAATTAAGGTGAGTTCAATAGTTAGAAAAATATGATACTTTCCATAAATCATTAGCAAAATGTTTAAATGACACCTATCAAAAAACAGCCTCCTCCATATCCCCTCAAGCTGTCCTATCCATCACCAAGATAGGTGCATTTTCTGCCATTTAGGTAGAACTAATCTTCAAACAATTTGCTTCTAATTTAGATAAAGTACTAGGAAGGTATATCATGCAAACTCTACATGTGATGTTTGCCTATTAAACAATAGTTGTAATATTTATTTGCAAAACTTCCATTTTCTCTATGCTTGACCTACACTACTTCATTTTTTAGTACGTAGTGGAACATAATGACATGGCCTTCACCTATAGCATCCGTATAGCTCCTGAACTGGGCGCAATCAATCGGGCCTCAAGTACTTAAATTAATCTCAATATGTCTTCTAGAAAGACAGTCAGGCTTATAAAGTTTACTAGAAGAATATTAACATAATAGGCAAGAGTGTGACAACTTATCAATGCTAAAGGCACATCAAAAGAACCCAGCATGGTATACAGTGGTTGTGTGTATGTCTGTTTTTATGTGCGTTTGTGTATATACATATATATATATATATATATCTGTGTGTGTGTGTGAGTGTACATAGTGGAGCTGTATGTGTATATATGAGACATGTGTGTATATAGGAAAGCTATGTATGTGAATGTAGGAGAATTGTGTGTTTGTATGTAGCTGAGCTGTGTGCATGCTGCAGACGTGTGTGTACGTATATAGCAGAGATGTGTGTATATAAGACAGCTGTGTGTAACTGAGCTGTGTGTATATATGCAGCAGAGCTGTGTGCATGCATAGCAGAGCTCAATGTGCATGTACTGTGCATTCAGCAGTGATGTGATTATGTGTTTGCTGCATAGAATACATATAAATTGCCTGCTGCAAAAGTATAAGAGTATAATACACATGCAGCAGAGAAACACTAACATTAGATCTCTATCCACTCTATTCTACCTTACAGCATTAAAGGTAGTATTATCAAATCCTCCACAAATTTACACATAAAGGAACTTTAACCTGGGGTGTGTTTTAAATTAAGGTGAGTTCAATAGTTAGAAAAATATGATACTTTCCATAAAAGATTAGCAAAATGTTTAAATTACACCAATAAAAAAACAGCCTCCTCCATATCCCCTCAAGCTATCCTATCCATCACCAAGATAGGTGCATTTTCTGCCATTTAGGTAGAAGTAATCTTCAAACAATTTGCTTCTGATTTAGATACAGGAGACAGGAAGAGACGGGCCAGAGACAGAACGGGACGGGCCAAAGACAGGATGAGACTGGCCGGAGATAGGACGGACCGAGGCGTGCCAGAGACAGGAAGGGATGGGCTAGAGACAGGGCGACCAGATACAGGATGCGACGGTCCAGATACAGGACGGGCCAGAGACGGGACGGGCCAGAGCAGGACGGAACTGGCCAGAGGCAGGACAGGACCGGTATGTCCAGAGACAGGACGGGACGGGCAAGAGACAGGACGGGACGGGTCAAAGAGAGGACGGGACAGGTCAGAGACAGGATGGGACAGCCAAAGACAGGACGGGACGGACTAGAGATGGGACAGGCAAGAGACAGGATTGGACAGGCCAGAGATAGCACCAGAAGGGCCAGAGACAGGACGGGACACGCCAGAGACAGGACGAGATGGGAAGAGACTGGCCAGATACGGGACAGGACAGGCCAGATGCGGGACGGGCCAGATATAGGACGGGACGAGGCAGAGATAGGATGAGCCTGTCCCGTCCTGTATCTGGCCCATCCCTTCCTGTCTCTGGCCCAGCTCGGGCCCGTCTCGTCCCGTATCTGACCCGTCCAGTATCTGGCCCGTTCCATATCTGGCCTGTCCCATATCTGGCACGTCCTGGCCCTGCCTTTCCCGTATCTGGCATGTCCTGTCCCTGGCCCAGCTTGTCCCGTATCTGGCCCGTCCTGTATCTGGACCATCCCGTCACGTATCTGGCCTGTCCCGTCCTGTATCTGGCCCATCCCATTAAAGGTAGCATTATCAATTCCTCCACAAATTTACACCTCCAGGATTTTTAACCTGGGGTGTGTTTTAAATTAAGGCGAGTTCAATAGTTAGAAAACTATGATACTTTCCATAAATTATTAGCAAAATGTTTAAATTACAACAATCAAAAAACAGCCTCCTCCATATCCCCTCAAGCTGTCCTATCCATCACCAAGATAGGTGCATTTTCTGCCATTTAGGTAGAAGTAATCTTCAAACAATTTGCTTCTGATTTAGATAAAGTACCAGGAAAGTATATCATGCAAACTCTACATGTGATGTTTGCCTATTAAATAATAGTTGTAATATTTATTGGCAAAACTTACATTTTCTCTACGCCTGACCTACACTACTTAATTGTAACATCCCTGGCCAGTCAAATCCTGTCTATTTCCCGTCCCATAATGTATAGCTCGTCCAGTCCTGTTTATGGCCCGTCCCGTCTTATCTCTGGCTCGTCCCGTCCTGTATCTGACCCGTCCCATCTCGTTTCTGGCACGTCCCGCATCTGGCCTGTCCTTTCCCGTATCTGGCCTGTCCCTTCCTGTATCTGGCCAGTCCCTTCCCATCTCGTCCTGTCTCTGGCCCGTCCGGTCCTTTCTCTGGCCTGTCCCGTCCTGTCTCTGGCCCATCCGGTGCTATCTCTGGCCTGTCCAATCCTGTCTCTTGCCCGTCCCATCTCTGGTCCGTCCCATCCTGTCTTTGGCCCTTCCTGTCCAGTCTCTGGCCCGTCCCGTCCTCTCTTTGGCCCGTCACGCCCTCTCTCTTGCCCGTCCCGTCCTGTCTCTGGCCCGACCGGTCCTGTCCTGCCTCTGGCCAGTCCCATCCTGCTCTGGCCCGTCCCGTCCCTGGACTGTCCTGTATCTGGACTGTCCTGTATCTGGTCGCCCCGGCTGTCCTATCTCCGGCCAGTCTCATCCTGTCTTTGGCGCGTCCCGTCCTGTTTCTGGCCCGTCTCGTCCTGTCTCCGGCGTCTCCCGTCCGGTCCTGTCTCTGGCCCGTCCTGTATCTGGCCCATCCCCTATCTGGCCTGTCCCTTCCTGTATCTGGCCCATCCCATTAAAGGTAGTATTGTCAAATCCTCCACAAATTTAAACTTCCAGGAAATTAACCTGGAGTGTGTTTTAAATTAAGGTGAGTTCAATAGTTAGAAAAATATGATACTTTCCATAAATTATTAGCAAAATGTTTAAATGACACCTATCAAAAAACAGCCTCCTCCATATCCCCTCAAGCTGTCCTATCCAACACCAAGATAGGTGCATTTTCTGCTATTTAGGTAGAAGAAATCTTCAAACAATTTGCTTCTAATTTAGATAAAGTACTAGGAAGGTATATCACGCAAACTCTACATGTGATGTTTGCCTATTAAACAATAGTTGTAATATTTATTTGAAAAACCTCCATTTTCTCTACGCCTGACCTACACTACTTAATTGTAACATCCATGGCGGCGTGCTGGCATGGCTTCCCATCTCACACCATGCAAGACCGCCGACTTACCCACCAATGCAGGCTGTGCACTATTTGGCCCGTACCTTTCTGTATCTGGCCTGTCCCATACTGTATCTGGGCCATTCCGTCCTGTCTTTGGCCCGTCTTTTCCTGTATCTGTCCCGTTCCGTCTTGTCTCTGGCCCGTCTTGTCATGTCTATGGCCCGTCCCATAATGTCCTGTTTCTGGCTCGTCCAGTACTGTCTCTGGCTCGTCCTGTCCTGTATCTGGCCCGTCGCGTACCGTCTCTGGCCCGTCCCGTCCTCTGTATTCCCCGTCCCATTTCTGGCCCATCCCATCCTATCTCTGCCTCGTCCCGTACTATATCTGGCACGTCCCGTCTCGTATCTGGCCCGTCCCGCATCTGGCCTGTCCTGTCCCGTATCTGGCCTGTCCCTTCCTGTATCTGGCCAGTCCCTTCCCATCTCATCCTGTCGCTGGCCTGTCCCGTCCTGTCTCTGGCCCGTCGAGTGCCAACTCTGGCCTGTCAAATCCTGTCTCTTGCCCGTCCCGTCTCTGGCCCGTCGCGTCCAGTCTTCGGCCCGCCCCGTCCTGTCTCTGGCCCATCCCTTTCTGTCTCTGGCCCAGCTCTGGTCTGTCTCATCCCGTATCTGGCCCATCCCGTCCAGTATCTGGCCCGCTCCGTATCTGGCCTGTCCCGTGTCTGGCACGTCCTATTTCTGGCCCGTCCCGTCCTATCTCTGGCTCATCCCGTCCTGTATTTGGCCCGTCCCATCTTGTATCTGGCCCGTCCCGCATCTGGCCTGTCCTGTCCCGTATCTGGCCTGTCCATTCCTGTATCTGGCCAGTCCCTTCCCATCTCGTCCTGTCTCTGGCCCGTCCCATCCTGTCTCTGGCCTGTCCCGTCCTGTCTCTGGCCCGTCCGGTGCTATCTCTGGCCTGTCCAATCCTGTCTCTTGCCCGTCCTATCTCTGGTCCGTCCCGTCCTATCTTTGGCCCATCACGTCCTGTCTCTGGCCCGTTCCGTCCTCTCTTTGACCCGTCCTGTCCTCTCTCTTGCCCGTCCCCTCCTGTCTCTGGCCCGACCGGTCCTGTCCTGCCTCTGACCAGTCCCGTCCTGCTCTGGCCCTTCCAGTCCCTGGACTGTCCTGTATCTGGACCGTCCCATCTTATATCTGTCGCCCCGTCTCTAGCCCGTCCCGTCCTGTCTCTGGCACGCCTCGGTCTGTACTATCTCCGGCCAGTCTCATCCTGTCTTTGTCCCGTCCCGTCCTGTCTCTGGCCCGTCTCGTCATGTCTCTGGCATGTCCCGTCCGGTCCTGTCTCTGGCCCGTCCAGTATCTGGCCCATTTCGTATTTGGCTTGTCCCGTCCTGTATCTAGCCCATCCCATTAAAGGTAGTATTATCAAATCCTCCACAAATTTACACATAAAGGAACTTTAACCTGGGGTGTGTTTTAAATTAAGGTGAGTTCAATAGTTAGAAAAATATGATACTTTCCATAAATTATTAGTAAAATGTTTAAATGACACCTATCAAAAAACAGCCTCCTCCATATCCCCTCAAGCTGTCCTATCCATCACCAAGATAGGTGCATTTTCTGCCATTTAGGTAGAAGTAATCTTCAAACAATTTGCTTCTAATTTAGATAAAGTACTAGGAAAGTATATCATGCAAACTCTACATGTGATGTTTGCCTATTAAATAATAGTTGTAATATTTATTTGCAAAACTTTCATTTTCTCTACACCTGACCTACACTACTTAATGGTAACATCACTGGCGGCAAGCTGGCATGGCTTTCCATCTCACACCATGCAAGACAGCCGACTTACCCACCAATGCAGGCTACGCACTATGTTCCTATGCTGGCTGTGTGCATGTGTCTTGGCTGCTTGTTGAGGGCGGAAGCGGCAGTACTTCTTGATTCTTAAAAGAACAGTGCACGCATTCCTAATGTGTCCCCAGTCCTGTATCTGACCCGTCCCATCTCTGGCCCGTCCCGTCTCTGGCCCGTCCCGTCCTGTCTCTGGCCCGTCCCTGGCCCCTCCCATCTTGTCTATGGCCCGTCCTGTAATGTATAACCCGCCCCGTCCCGTATCTGGTCTGTCCAGTCCCATATCTGACCTGTTTAGTCCCGTATCTGACCATCCCGTCCCGTATCTGGCTATCCCTTATCTGGCCCACCTCGTCCCTTCCCTTCTCTGGCACATCCTGTCCCGTATCTGACCATACCAGTCCCTATATGGCCCGTCCCGTATGTGGTCAGGCCCATTCAGTATCTGGCCCGTCCCGTATCTGGCCATCTCGTATCTGGCCCATCCCATCCAGTCCATGGCTCATCCCATATCTAGCCTGTCCTGTCCCATATCTGGCCCGTCTCGTATCTGGCCCATGTCGTCCTGTATCTGGCTTGTCCCATATTTGGCCCGTACCGTACTGTATCTCGCCTGTCCCGTACTGTATCAGGGCCATCTTGTCCTGTCTCTGGCCTGTCTTTTCCTGTATCTGGACCGTCCCGCCCGGTCTCTGTCCCGCCCCATAATGTATAGCTTGTCCCGTCCTGTTTCTGGCCCGTCCCGTCCTGTCTCTGGCTCGTCCTGTCCTGTATCTGGCACGTCCCGTACCGTCTCTGGCCTGTCCCATCCTGACTATTTCCCGTCCCATAATGTATAGCTCGTCCAGTCCTGTTTCTGGCCCGTCCCGTCCTATCTCCGGCTCGTCCCGTCTGGTATCTGGCCCGACCCATCTTGTATCTGGCCCGTCCCGCATCTGGCCTGTTTTCTCCCTTATCTGGCCTGTCCCTTCCTGTATCTGGCCAGTACTTTCCCATCTCATCCTGTCTCTGGCCCATCCCGTCCTGTCTCTGGCCTGGTCCGTCCTGTCTCTGGCCCGTCCGGTGCTATCTCTGGCCTGTCCAATCCTGTCTCTTGCCCGTCCTATCTCTGGTCCGTCCCGTCCTATCTTTGGCCCATCACGTCCTGTCTCTGGCCCGTCCCGTCCTCTCTTTGACCCGTCCTGTCCTCTCTCTTGCCCGTCCCCTCCTGTCTCTGGCCCGACCGGTCCTGTCCTGCCTCTGACCAGTCCCGTCCTGCTCTGGCCCTTCCAGTCCCTGGACTGTCCTGTATCTGGACCGTCCCATCTTATATCTGTCGCCCCGTCTCTAGCCCGTCCCGTCCTGTCTCTGGCACGCCTCGGTCTGTACTATCTCCGGCCAGTCTCATCCTGTCTTTGTCCCGTCCCGTCCTGTCTCTGGCCCGTCTCGTCATGTCTCTGGCATGTCCCGTCCGGTCCTGTCTCTGGCCCGTCCAGTATCTGGCCCATTTCGTATTTGGCTTGTCCCGTCCTGTATCTAGCCCATCCCATTAAAGGTAGTATTATCAAATCCTCCACAAATTTACACATAAAGGAACTTTAACCTGGGGTGTGTTTTAAATTAAGGTGAGTTCAATAGTTAGAAAAATATGATACTTTCCATAAATTATTAGTAAAATGTTTAAATGACACCTATCAAAAAACAGCCTCCTCCATATCCCCTCAAGCTGTCCTATCCATCACCAAGATAGGTGCATTTTCTGCCATTTAGGTAGAAGTAATCTTCAAACAATTTGCTTCTAATTTAGATAAAGTACTAGGAAAGTATATCATGCAAACTCTACATGTGATGTTTGCCTATTAAATAATAGTTGTAATATTTATTTGCAAAACTTTCATTTTCTCTACACCTGACCTACACTACTTAATGGTAACATCACTGGCGGCAAGCTGGCATGGCTTTCCATCTCACACCATGCAAGACAGCCGACTTACCCACCAATGCAGGCTACGCACTATGTTCCTATGCTGGCTGTGTGCATGTGTCTTGGCTGCTTGTTGAGGGCGGAAGCGGCAGTACTTCTTGATTCTTAAAAGAACAGTGCACGCATTCCTAATGTGTCCCCAGTCCTGTATCTGACCCGTCCCATCTCTGGCCCGTCCCGTCTCTGGCCCGTCCCGTCCTGTCTCTGGCCCGTCCCTGGCCCCTCCCATCTTGTCTATGGCCCGTCCTGTAATGTATAACCCGCCCCGTCCCGTATCTGGTCTGTCCAGTCCCATATCTGACCTGTTTAGTCCCGTATCTGACCATCCCGTCCCGTATCTGGCTATCCCTTATCTGGCCCATCTCATCCCGTATCTGGCCCACCTCGTCCCTTCCCTTCTCTGGCACATCCTGTCCCGTATCTGACCATACCAGTCCCTATATGGCCCGTCCCGTATGTGGTCAGGCCCATTCAGTATCTGGCCCGTCCCGTATCTGGCCATCTCGTATCTGGCCCATCCCATCCAGTCCATGGCTCATCCCATATCTAGCCTGTCCTGTCCCATATCTGGCCCGTCTCGTATCTGGCCCATGTCGTCCTGTATCTGGCCTGTCCCATATTTGGCCCGTACCGTACTGTATCTCGCCTGTCCCGTACTGTATCAGGGCCATCTTGTCCTGTCTCTGGCCTGTCTTTTCCTGTATCTGGACCGTCCCGCCCGGTCTCTGTCCCGCCCCATAATGTATAGCTTGTCCCGTCCTGTTTCTGGCCCGTCCCGTCCTGTCTCTGGCTCGTCCTGTCCTGTATCTGGCACGTCCCGTACCGTCTCTGGCCTGTCCCATCCTGACTATTTCCCGTCCCATAATGTATAGCTCGTCCAGTCCTGTTTCTGGCCCGTCCCGTCCTATCTCCGGCTCGTCCCGTCTGGTATCTGGCCCGACCCATCTTGTATCTGGCCCGTCCCGCATCTGGCCTGTTTTCTCCCTTATCTGGCCTGTCCCTTCCTGTATCTGGCCAGTACTTTCCCATCTCATCCTGTCTCTGGCCTGGTCCGTCCTGTCTCTGGCCCGTCCGGTGCTATCTCTGGCCTGTCCAATCCTGTCTCTTGCCTGTCCCATCTCTGGTCCTTCCCGTCCTGTCTTTGGCCCTTCCCGTCCTGTCTCTGGCCCGTCAAGTCCTCTCTTTGGCCCGTCCCGTCCTCTCTCTTGCCCGTCCCGTCCTGTCTCTGGCCCGACCGGTCCTGTCCTGGCTCTGGCCAGTCCCATCCGGCTCTGGCCCGTCCCGTCCCTGGACCGTCCTGTATCTGGACCGCCACGTCCTGTATCTGGTCTCCCCGTCTTTAGCCCATCCCGTCCTGTCTCTGGCATGCCTCGGTCCGTCCTATCTTCGGCCAGCCTCATCCTGCCTTTGGCCCGTCCCGTCCAGTCTCTGGCTCGTCCGATTCTGTCTCTGGCCCGCCCTGTATCTGGCCTGTCCCGTCCTGTATCTGTCCCATCCCGTCATGTATCTGGGCTGTCCCATAGCTGGCCCATACCATCCCATATCTGGCTCGTCACGTTTCTGGCCCATCCCGTCATGTATCTGGCCCGTCCCATCCTTTATATGGCCCGACCCGTCCTGTCTATGGCCTGTCCCATAATGTCTCTAGCACATTCCGTCCTGTCTCTGGCCCATCCCATCCTGTATCTGGTCGGTCCCGTCCTGTATCTGGCCCGTCCCGTCCTAAACCAGGCCCGTCCTGTCTATGGCCCGTCCCATAATGTATAGCTTTTCCCGTCCTGTTTCTGGCCAGCCCCGTACTATCTCTGGCTCGTCCTGTCCTGTATCTGGCCCGTCGCGTACCGTCTCTGGCCCGTCCCGTCCTGTCTATTTCCCGTCCCATAATGTATAGCTCGTCCCGTCCTGTTTCTGGCCCGTGCCATCCTATCTCTGCCTTGTCCCGTCCTATTTCTCGCGCGTCCCCTCTCGTATCTGGCCCGTCCCGCATCTGGCCTGTCCTGTCCCGTATCTGGCCTGTCCCTTCCTGTATCTGGCCAGTCCCTTCCCATCTAGTCCTGTCCATGGCCTGTCCCGTCCTGTCTCTGGCCCGTCCGGTGCTATCTCTGGTCTGTCCAATCCTGTCTCTTGCCCGTCCCATCTCTGGCCCGTCCTGTCCTGTCTCTGGCCCATCCCGTCCAGTATCTGGCCAGTCCTGTATCTGGCCTGTCCCGTATCTGGCCCATCCCGCATCTGACCCGTCCCATATCTGGCCCGTCCCGTCCCCTATCTGGTCCGTACCGTCCTGTATATGGCCCGTCCCTTCATGTATCTGGGCTGTCCCATATCTGGCTCGTCACGTTTCTGGCCCATCCCGTCAGGTATCTGGCCCATCCTATCCTGTCTGTGGCCCAACCCGTCCTGTCTATGGCCCGTCCCGTAATGTCTCTAGCACATTCCGTCCTGTCTCTGGCCCATCCCGTCCTGTATCTGGCCCGTCCCGTCCTGAATCTAGCCCGTCCCGTATCTGGCCCGTCCCTTCCTGTATATGGCCCGTCCTATCCTGTCCTGTCTCTGACCCATCCCGTCTTGAATCTGGCCCGTCCCGTATCTGGCCCGTGCCTTCCTGTATCTGGCCCGTCCCGTCCTTTCTCTGGCCTGACCGGTCCTGTCCTGCCTCTGGCCAGTCCCGTCCTGCTCTGGTGCGTCCCGTCCCTGGCCCATCCTGTATCTGGACCGTCCCGTCCTGTATCTGGTCACCCCGTCTCTGGCCCGTCCCGTCCTTTCTCAGGCACATCCTGTCTGGTTCTGTCTCTGGCCCGTCCTGTATCTGGCCCGTCCTGTATCTGGCCCATCCCATCACGTATCTGGCCTGTCCCGTCCTGTATCTGGCCCATCCCATTAAAGGTAGTATTATCAAATCCTCCACAAACTTACACCTCCAGGAAATTTAACCTGGGGTGTGTTTTAAATTAAGGTGAGTTCAATAGTTAGAAAAATATGATACTTTCCATAAATTATTAGCAAAATGTTTAAATGACACCTATCAAAAAACAGCCTCCTCCATATCCCCTCAAGCTGTCCTATCCATCACCAAGATAGGTGCATTTTCTGCCATTTAGGTAGAAGTAATCTTCAATTTGCTTCTAATTTAGATAAAGTACTAGGAAGGTATATCATGCAAACTCTACATGTGACGTTTGCCTAATAAATAATAGTTGTAATATTTATTTGCAAAACTTCCATTTTCTCTACACCTGACCTATACTACTTAATTGTAACATCCCTGGCGGTGTGCTGGCATGGCTTCCCATCTCACACCATGCAAGACCGCCGACTTACCCACCAATGCAGGCTACGCACTATGTTCCTATGCTGGCTGAGTGCATGTGTCTTGGCTGCTTGTTGAGGGCAGCAGCGACAGTACTTCCTGATTCTTAAAGGAAAAGTGCACGCATTCCAAATGTGTCCCCAGTCCTGTATCTGACCCGTCCCGTCTCTGGCCCGTCCCTGGCCCCTCGAATCCTGTCTATGGCCCGTCCTGTAATGTCTAACCCGCCCCGTCCCGTATCTGGTCCGTCCAGTCCCATATCTGACCCGTTTAGTCCCGTATCTGACCATCCTATCCCGTATCTGGCTATCTCATCCCGTATCTGGCCCGCCTCATCCCTTCTCGTCTCTGGAACGTCCTGTCCCGTATCTGACCCAACCAGTCCCTATCTGACCCAACCAGTCCCTATCTGGCCCGACCCAAATGTGGCCAGGCCCATTCAGTATCTGGCCCGTCCCGTATCTGGCCATCTCGTATCTGGCCCATCCCATCCTGTCCATGGCACATCCCATATCTAGCCTGTCCTGTCCCATATCTGGCCCGTCCCGTATCAGGCCCATGTCATCTTGTATCTGGCCCGTCCCATATTTGGCCTGTACCGTCCTGTATCTGGCCTGTCCCGTACTGTATCTGGGGCATCCCCTCCTGTCTCTGGCCCCTCTTTTCCTGTATCTGGACCGTCCCATAATGTATAGCTCGTCCCGTCCAGTATCTGGCCCGTCCCATCTGGTATCTGGCCCGTCCCGCATGTGGCCTGTCCTGTCCCGTATCTGGCCTGTCCCTTCTTGTATCTGGCCAATCCCTTCCCATCTCATCCTGTCTCTGGCCCATCCCGTCACGTCTCTGGTCCGTCCCGTTCTGTCCTGTCCAATCCTGTCTCTTGCCCGACCCGTCCTCTCTTGCCGGTCCTGTCCTGCCTCTGGCCAGTCCCGTCCTGCTCTGGCCCGTCCCGTTCCTGGACCGTCCTGTATCCTGTATCTGGTCGCCCTGTCTCTAGCCCGTCCCGTCCTGTCTCTGGCACGCCTCGGTCCGTCCTATCTCCGGCCAGTCTCATCCTGTCTTTGGCCCGTCCCGTACTGTCTCTGGCCCATCTCGTCCTGTCTCTGGCGTGTCCCGTCCGGTCCTGTCTCTGGCCCGTCCTTTATCTGGCCCATTTTGTATCTGGCCTGGCCTGTCCTGTATCTGGCCCATCCCATTAAAGGTAGTATTATTAGTATTATCAAATCCTCCACAAATTTACACATAAAGGAACTTTAACCTGGGTGTGTTTTAAATTAAGGTGAGTTCAATAATTAGAAAAATATGATACTTTCCATAAATTATTAGCAAAATGTTTAAATGACACCTATCAAAAAACAGCCTCCTCCATATCCCCTCAAGCTGTCCTATCCATCACCAAGATAGGTGCATTTTCTGCCATTTAGGTAGAACTAATCTTCAAACAATTTGCTTCTAATTTAGATAAAGTACCAGGAAGGTATATCATGCAAACTCTACATGTGATGTTTGCCTATTAAACAATAGTTGTAATATTTATTTGCAAAACTTCCATTTTCTCTACCCCTGACCTACACTACTTAATTGTAACATCCATGGCGGCATGCTGGCATGGCTTCCCATCTCACATCATGCAAGACCGCCGACTTACCCACCAATGCAGGCTGCGCACTATTTGGCCCGTTCCGTCTTGTATCTGGCCTGTCCCGTACTGTATCTGGCCCATCCCGTACTGTCTCTGGCTCGTCCTGTCCTGTATCTGGCCCGTCGCGTACCGTCTCTGGCCCGTCCCGTCTATTTCCCGTCCCATAATGGATAGCTCGTCCCGTCCTGTTTCTGGTCCATCCCGTCCTATCTCTGCCTCGCCCCGTCCCATCTCTGGCCCTTCCCGTCCAGTCTTTGGCCCGTCCTGTCCTGTCTCTGGCCCATCCATTCCTGTCTCTGGCGCAGCTCTGGCCCGTCTGGTCCCGTATCTGGCCCGCCCTGTATCTGGCCCATCCCGTCCAGTATCTGTCCCGTTCCATATCTGGCCTGTCCCGTATCTGGCACGTCTTGTCCCTGGCCCTGCCTGTCCCGTATCTGGCCCGTCCCGCATCTGACCCGTTTCGTATCTGGCCCGTCAAGTCCCGTATCTGGTAAGTACCGTCCTGTATCTGGCCCATCCCGTCATGTATCTGGGCGGTCCCATATCTGGCCCATACCGTCCCATATCTGGCTCATCAAGTTTCTGGCCCATCCCGTCATGTACCTGGCCCGTCCCTTCCTGTATCTGGCCCGTCCCGTCCTGTCTCTGGCCTGACCGGTCCTGTCCTGCCTCTGGCCAGTCCCGTCCTGCTCTGGTACGTCCCGTCCCTGGCCCGTCCTGTATCTGGACCGTCCCGTCCTGTATCTGGTCGCCCTGTCTCTGGCCCATCCCGTCCTTTCTCAGGCACGTCCCTTCCGGTCCTGTCTCTGGCCTGTATTGCATCTGGCCCATCCCGTCACGTATCTGGCCTGTCCCGTACTGTATCTGGCCCATCCCATTAAAGGTAGTATTATCAAATCCTCCACAAATTTAAACCTCCAGGAAATTTAACCTGGGGTGTGTTTTAAATTAAGGTGAGTTCAATAGTTAGAAAAATATGATACTTTCCATAAATTATTAGCAAAATGTTGAAATGACACCTATCAAAAAACAGCCTCCTCCATTTCCCCTCAAGCTGTCCTATCCATCACCAAGATAGGTGCATTTTCTACCATTTAGGTAGAAGTAATCTTCAAACAATTTGCTTCTAATTTAGATAAAGCACTAGGAAGGTATATCATGCAAACTCTACATGTGATGTTTGCCTATTAAACAATTTCCATTTTCTCTACACCTGACCTACACTACTTAATGGTAACATCCCTGGCGGCGTGCTGGCATGGCTTCCCATCTCACACCATGCAAGACCGCCGACTTACCCACCAATGCAGGCTACGCACTATGTTCCTATGCTGGCTGTGTGCATGTGTCTTGGCTGCTTGTTGAGGGCGGTAGCGGCAGCACTTCCTGATTCTTAAAGGAACAGTGCACGCATTCCTAATGTGTCCCCAGTTCTGTATCTCACCCGTCCCATCTCTGGCCCATCGCGGTCTCTGGCCCATCCCGTCCTGTCTCTTGCCCGTCCCTGGTCCCTCCCAACCTGTCTATGGCCCGTCCTGTAATGTCTAACCCGCCCCTTCCCGTATCTGGTCCGTCCAGTCCCATATCTGACCTGTTTAGTCCCGTATCTGGCTGTCCCTTATGTTGCCCATCTCATCCCGTATCTGGCCCACCTCGTCCCTTCCCGTCTCTGGCACGTCCTGTCCCGTATCTGACCATACCAGTCCCTATCTGGCCCGTCCCGAATATGGCCAGGCCCATTCAGTATCTGGCCCGTCCCATCCTGTCCATGGCTCATCCCATATCTAGCCTGTCCTGTCCCATATCTGGACTGTCCCGTATCTGGCCCATGTCGTCCTGTATCTGGCCTGTCCAATATTTGGCCCGTACCGTCCTGTATCTGGCCTGTCCCGTACTGTATCTGGGGCATACCGTCCTGTCTCTGGCCCATCTTTTCCTGTATCTGGACCGTCCTATAATGTATAGCTTGTCCCGTCCTGTTTCTGGCCCGACCCCGTCCTGTCTCTGGCTCGTCCTGTCCTGTATCTGGTCCGACCCATACCGTCGCTGGCCCGTCCCATCCTGTCTATTTCCCGTCCCATAATGTATAGCTCGTCCCATCCTGTTTCTGGCCCGTCCCATCCTATCTCTGCCTCGTCCCGTCCTATATCTGGCCCGTCCCATCTCGTATCTGGCCCGTCCCGCATCTGGCCTGTCCTGTCCCGTATCTGGCCTGTCCCTTCCTGTATCTGGCCAGTCCCTTCCCATCTCGTCCTGTCTCTGGCCTGTCCCGTCCCATCCTGTCTATTTCCCGTCCCATAATGTATAGCTCGTCCCATCCTGTTTCTGGCCCGTCCCATCCTATCTCTGCCTCGTCCCGTCCTATATCTGGCCCGTCCCATCTCGTATCTGGCCCGTCCCGCATCTGGCCTGTCCTGTCCCGTATCTGGCCTGTCCCTTCCTGTATCTGGCCAGTCCCTTCCCATCTCGTCCTGTCTCTGGCCCGTCCGGTGCTATCTCTGGCCTGTCCCCAGGATGCGCAGTAATATGGGATCGTGTTCTTATCATTTCTCCCACAGTCCCTGCAGCTTCAGCCGCACAGATCGGACCCCGGGGCGAGGGGTGATACCTGCTGCAATCCTTGTATCCTGAAGTACTGCGGCCGCTGTACTGGGGTCCTAGAAAGTTATACCCCAGGGAAGACAGTGGAAGGAGGAACACGGAAAGGGATCATTCATACTTATCCGTCACTTAGTAATCGCCATCTTCCATCTGTGGCCTGGAGAAAATGCTGGTCTTGCTTGTAATCGGAGGGGAGGACACATCTGCCGGTGAGACGACTGCTCTGCTCCAGTGATCGGCTGCAACTGGTGTGAGTGGGGGATTGAGCTATGTAATAAGGGAGAAAACGATGATGTCATAAAGGAAGAAAAGGTGATGATGTCATAAGAGCAGAGAGAAGCCCAGGACGAGCACAGCAATAGCTCCTACAGCAATTCATTATTTTCACAGCTTAATGTTTTTTGTAATCTGGAATAAATCTTTATGCAGAGGCTTCTCTGTGATAGAACAACCACCCCCACCATACACAGCACAGGATGGGCCCCGGAATCACTGCTATTGTGCACTTGATGTAATCTATAAATATGGACATCCTGGCACAGAAAGTGAAATAACCAATACTTGCATTCACCAGTAGAGGGAGCGCAAGAGCGAGCAGCATAAAGCCGCACATTACATGTCCTATGTATACAATTACCGGGCGGTAGAGGGCGCAATTTGATAAAAAAGGAATAAATAAAATCACCAACTGTAGCTCGCCAGCGCCGCCTCCAGGGTCCTTCCTCCGGCATAAAGCACAGTGACGGCCTCCAACACCGCCCTCTGCCCGCCCCCGGCCGTCGGTACCTCCCAGCTCTGTCAGCGCCGCCCGGGACAGGAGATGAGGCTGCGCTTGTTACCTCAGCAGGACGCAGGATACTTCTTGCCGTTGGAGCCGGTGTTACGCAGGGGACGTCGGTCAGCGCGATGACGTCACTGCATGGCACCGACAAGCGTTGACTGTGAGACGTGATAGAAGAGGAGGCGGAGGCTGCGGTGACCCGGAGCCTGGAAGAAGGAGGAGAAGAGAGTTCATTTTTATTCTTATATTATTTGGCCTCTGACTGGGGGACATTATATTATATGTGGGTCTGTGGGGACATTATATTATATGTGGGTCTGTGAGGACATTATATTATATGTGGGTCTGTGAGGACATTATATTATATGTGGGTCTGTGAGGACATTATATTATATGTGGGTCTGTGAGGATATTATATTATATGTGGGTCTGTGAGGACATTATATTATATGTGGGTCTGTGAGGACATTATATTATATGTGGGTCTGTGAGGACATTATATTATATGTGGGTCTGTGGGGACATTATATTATATGTGGGTCTGTGAGAACATTATATTATATGTGGGTCTGTGAGGATATTATATTATATGTGGGTCTGTGAGAACATTATATTATATGTGGGTCTGTGAGGATATTATATTATATGTGGGTCTGTGAGGATATTATATTATATGTGGGTCTGTGAGGACATTATATTATATGTGGGTCTGTGAGGACATTATATTATATGTGGGTCTGTGAGGACATTATATTATATGTGGGTCTGTGGGGACATTATATTATATGTGGGTCTGTGAGAACATTATATTATATGTGGGTCTGTGAGGACATTATATTATATGTGGGTCTGTGAGGACATTATATTATATTTGGGTCTGTGGTAACATTATATTATATGTGGGTCTGTGAGGACATTATATTATATGTGGGTCTGTGAGGACATTATATTATATGTGGGTCTGTGAGGATATTATATTATATGTGGGTCTGTGAGGACATTATATTATATGTGGGTCTGTGAGGACATTATATTATATGTGGGTCTGTGAGGATATTATATTATATGTGGGTCTGTGAGGACATTATATTATATGTGGGTCTGTGAGGACATTATATTATATTTGGGTCTGTGGTAACATTATATTATATGTGGGTCTGTGGGGACATTATATTATATGTGGGCTGTGAGGACATAATATTATATGTGGGTCTGTGGGGACATTATATTATATGTGGCTCTGTGAGGACATTATATTATATGTGGGTCTGTGAGAACATTATATTATATGTGGGTCTGTGAGGACATTATATTATATGTGGGTCTGTGAGGACATTATATTATATGTGGGTCTGTGAGGACATTATATTATATGTGGGTCTGTGAGGATATTATATTATATGTGGGCCTGTGAGGACATTAAATTATATGTGGGTCTGTGAGGACATTATATTATATGTGGGTCTGTGAGGACATTATATTATATGTGGGTCTGTGAGGACATTATATTATATGTGGGTCTGTGGTGACATTATATTATATGTGGGTCTGTGAGGACATTATATTATATGTGGGTCTGTGGTGACATTATATTATATGTGGGTCTGTGAGGACATTATATTATATGTGGGTCTGTGAGGACATTATATTATATGTGGGTCTGTGAGGACATTATATTATATGTGGGTCTGTGGTGACATTATATTATATGTGGGTCTGTGAGGACATTATATTATATGTGGGTCTGTGGGGACATTATATTATATGTTGGTCTGTGGGGACATTATATTATATGTGGTTCTGTGAGGACATTATATTATATGTGGGTCTGTGGGTACATTATATTATATGTGGGTCTGTGAGGACATTATATTATATGTGGGTCTGTGAGGACATTATATTATATGTGGGTCTGTGAGGACATTATATTATATGTGGGTCTGTGAGGACATTATATTATATGTGGGTCTGTGAGGACATTATATTATATGTGGGTCTGTGAGGACATTATATTATATGTGGGTCTGTGAGGACATTATATTATATGTGGGTCTGTGTTGACATTATATTATATGTGGGTCTGTGAGGACATTATATTATATGTGGGTCTGTGAGGACATTATATTATATGTGGGTCTGTGAGGACATT
Source organism: Phyllobates terribilis (assembly GCF_046119375.1). Taxonomy (NCBI): domain Eukaryota; kingdom Metazoa; phylum Chordata; class Amphibia; order Anura; family Dendrobatidae; genus Phyllobates; species Phyllobates terribilis. Next base: position 256,090 of record NW_027364307.1, read on the forward strand.
ATATTATATGTGGGTCTGTGGGGACATTATATTATATGTGGGTCTGTGAGGACATTATATTATATGTGGTTCTGTGAGGACATTATATTATATGTGGGTCTGTGGGTACATTATATTATATGTGGGTCTGTGAGGACATTATATTATATGTGGGTCTGTGAGGACATTATATTATATGTGGGTCTGTGAGGACATTATATTATATGTGGGTCTGTGAGGACATTATATTATATGTGGGTCTGTGAGGACATTATATTATATGTGGGTCTGTGAGGACATTATATTATATGTGGGTCTGTGAGGACATTATATTATATGTGGGTCTGTGGGGACATTATATTATATGTGGGTCTGTGAGGACATTATATTATATGTGGGTCTGTGAGGACATTATATTATATGTGGGTCTGTGAGGACATTATATTATATGTGGGTCTGTGGTGACATTATATTATATGTGGGTCTGTGAGGACATTATATTATATGTGGGTCTGTGAGGACATTATATTATATGTGGGTCTGTGAGGACATTATATTATATGTGGGTCTGTGAGGACATTATATTATATGTGGGTCTGTGAGGACATTATATTATATGTGGGTCTGTGAGGACATTATATTATATGTGGGTCTGTGGGGACATTATATTATATGTGGGTCTGTGAGGACATTATATTATATGTGGGTCTGTGAGGACATTATATTATATGTGGGTCTGTGAGGACATTATATTATATGTGGGTCTGTGGGGACATTATATTATATGTGGGTCTGTGAGGACATTATATTATATGTGGGTCTGTGAGGACATTATATTATATGTGGGTCTGTGGTAACATTATATTATATGTGGGTCTGTGGGGACATTATATTATATGTGGGTCTGTGGTAACATTATATTATATGTGGGTCTGTGGGGACATTATATTATATGTGGGTCTGTGGGGACATTATATTATATGTGGGTCTGTGGGGGACATTATATTATATGTGGGTCTGTGAGGACATTATATTATATGTGGGTCTGTGGGACATTATATTATATGTGGGTCTGTGAGGACATTATATTATATGTGGGTCTGTGAGGACATTATATTATATGTGGGTCTGTGAGGACATTATATTATATGTGGGTCTGTGAGGACATTATATTATATGTGGGTCTGTGAGGACATTATATTATATGTGGGTCTGTGAGGACATTATATTATATGTGGGTCTGTGAGGACATTATATTATATGTGGGTCTGTGAGGACATTATATTATATGTGGGTCTGTGAGGACATTATATTATATGTGGGTCTGTGGGGACATTATATTATATGTGGGTCTGTGAGGACATTATATTATATGTGGGTCTGTGAGGACATTATATTATATGTGGGTCTGTGGTAACATTATATTATATGTGGGTCTGTGGGGACATTATATTATATGTGGGTCTGTGGTAACATTATATTATATGTGGGTCTGTGGGGACATTATATTATATGTGGGTCTGTGGGGACATTATATTATATGTGGGTCTGTGGGGACATTATATTATATGTGGGTCTGTGGGGACATTATATTATATGTGGGTCTGTGAGGACATTATATTATATGTGGGTCTGTGAGGACATTATATTATATGTGGGTCTGTGAGGACATTATATTATATGTGGGTCTGTGAGGATATTATATTATATGTGGGTCTGTGAGGACATTATATTATATGTGGGTCTGTGAGGACATTATATTATATGTGGGTCTGTGAGGATATTATATTATATGTGGGTCTGTGAGGACATTATATTATATGTGGGTCTGTGGTAACATATTATATGTGGGTCTGTGGGGACATTATATTATATGTGGGTCTGTGAGGACATTATATTATATGTGGGTCTGTGAGGACATTATATTATATGTGGGTCTGTGAGGACATTATATTATATGTGGGTCTGTGAGGACATTATATTATATGTGGGTCTGTGAGGACATTATATTATATGTGGGTCTGTGAGGATATTATATTATATGTGGGTCTGTGAGGACATTATATTATATGTGGGTCTGTGAGGACATTATATTATATGTGGGTCTGTGAGGACATTATATTATATGTGGGTCTGTGAGGACATTATATTATATGTGGGTCTGTGAGGATATTATATTATATGTGGGTCTGTGAGGACATTATATTATATGTGGGTCTGTGAGGACATTATATTATATGTGGGTCTGTGAGGATATTATATTATATGTGGGTCTGTGAGGACATTATATTATATGTGGGTCTGTGGTAACATTATATTATATGTGGGTCTGTGGGGACATTATATTATATGTGGGCTGTGAGGACATAATATTATATGTGGGTCTGTGGGGACATTATATTATATGTGGCTCTGTGAGGACATTATATTATATGTGGGTCTGTGAGGACATTATATTATATGTGGGTCTGTGAGGACATTATATTATATGTGGGTCTGTGAGGACATTATATTATATGTGGGTCTGTGAGGACATTATATTATATGTGGGTCTGTGAGGATATTATATTATATGTGGGCCTGTGAGGACATTAAATTATATGTGGGTCTGTGAGGACATTATATTATATGTGGGTCTGTGAGGACATTATATTATATGTGGGTCTGTGAGGACATTATATTATATGTGGGTCTGTGGTGACATTATATTATATGTGGGTCTGTGAGGACATTATATTATATGTGGGTCTGTGGTGACATTATATTATATGTGGGTCTGTGAGGACATTATATTATATGTGGGTCTGTGAGGACATTATATTATATGTGGGTCTGTGAGGACATTATATTATATGTGGGTCTGTGAGGACATTATATTATATGTGGGTCTGTGGTGACATTATATTATATGTGGGTCTGTGAGGACATTATATTATATGTGGGTCTGTGGGGACATTATATTATATGTTGGTCTGTGGGGACATTATATTATATGTGGTTCTGTGAGGACATTATATTATATGTGGGTCTGTGGGTACATTATATTATATGTGGGTCTGTGAGGACATTATATTATATGTGGGTCTGTGAGGACATTATATTATATGTGGGTCTGTGAGGACATTATATTATATGTGGGTCTGTGAGGACATTATATTATATGTGGGTCTGTGAGGACATTATATTATATGTGGGTCTGTGAGGACATTATATTATATGTGGGTCTGTGTTGACATTATATTATATGTGGGTCTGTGAGGACATTATATTATATGTGGGTCTGTGAGGACATTATATTATATGTGGGTCTGTGAGGACATTATATTATATGTGGGTCTGTGGGGACATTATATTATATGTGGGTCTGTGAGAACATTATATTATATGTGGGTCTGTGAGGACATTATATTATATGTGGGTCTGTGGGTACATTATATTATATGTGGGTCTGTGAGGACATTATATTATATGTGGGTCTGTGAGGACATTATATTATATGTGGGTCTGTGAGGACATTATATTATATGTGGGTCTGTGAGGACATTATATTATATGTGGGTCTGTGAGGACATTATATTATATGTGGGTCTGTGAGGACATTATATTATATGTGGGTCTGTGAGGACATTATATTATATGTGGGTCTGTGGGGACATTATATTATATGTGGGTCTGTGAGGACATTATATTATATGTGGGTCTGTGAGGACATTATATTATATGTGGGTCTGTGAGGACATTATATTATATGTGGGTCTGTGGTGACATTATATTATATGTGGGTCTGTGAGGACATTATATTATATGTGGGTCTGTGAGGACATTATATTATATGTGGGTCTGTGAGGACATTATATTATATGTGGGTCTGTGAGGACATTATATTATATGTGGGTCTGTGAGGACATTATATTATATGTGGGTCTGTGAGGACATTATATTATATGTGGGTCTGTGGGGACATTATATTATATGTGGGTCTGTGAGGACATTATATTATATGTGGGTCTGTGGGGACATTATATTATATGTGGGTCTGTGAGGACATTATATTATATGTGGGTCTGTGGGGACATTACATTATATGTGGGTCTGTGAGGACATTATATTATATGTGGGTCTGTGGGGACATTATATTATATGTGGGTCTGTGAGGACATTATATTATATGTGGGTCTGTGGGGACATTATATTATATGTGGGTCTGTGAGGACATTATATTATATGTGGGTCTGTGGGGACATTATATTATATGTGGGTCTGTGAGGACATTATATTATATGTGGGTCTGTGGGGACATTACATTATATGTGGGTCTGTGAGGACATTATATTATATGTGGGTCTGTGGGGACATTATATTATATGTGGGTCTGTGAGGACATTATATTATATGTGGGTGCGGGTGAGGACATTATATTATATGTGGGTCTGTGAGGACATTATATTATATGTGGGTCTGTGAGGACATTATATTATATGTGGGTCTGTGGGGACATTATATTATATGTGGGTCTGTGAGGACATTATATTATATGTGGGTCTGTGGGGACATTATATTATATGTGGGTCTGTGAGGACATTATATTATATGTGGGTCTGTGAGGACATTATATTATATGTGGGTCTGTGAGGACATTATATTATATGTGGGTCTGTGAGGATATTATATTATATGTGGGTCTGTGAGGACATTATATTATATGTGGGTCTGTGAGGACATTATATTATATGTGGGTCTGTGGGGACATTATATTATATGTGGGTCTGTGAGGACATTATATTATATGTGGGTCTGTGAGGACATTATATTATATGTGGGTCTGTGAGGACATTATATTATATGTGGGTCTGTGAGGACATTATATTATATGTGGGTCTGTGAGGACATTATATTATATGTGGGTCTGTGGGGACATTATATTATATGTGGGTCTGTGGGGACATTATATTATATGTGGGTCTGTGAGGACATTATATTATATGTGGGTCTGTGAGGACATTATATTATATGTGGGTCTGTGGGGACATTATATTATATGTGGGTCTGTGAGGACATTATATTATATGTGGGTCTGTGAGGACATTATATTATATGTGGGTCTGTGGGGACATTATATTATATGTGGGTCTGTGAGGACATTATATTATATGTGGGTCTGTGGGGACATTATATTATATGTGGGTCTGTGAGGACATTATATTATATGTGGGTCTGTGAGGACATTATATTATATGTGGGTCTGTGAGGACATTATATTATATGTGGGTCTGTGAGGATATTATATTATATGTGGGTCTGTGAGGACATTATATTATATGTGGGTCTGTGAGGACATTATATTATATGTGGGTCTGTGGGGACATTATATTATATGTGGGTCTGTGAGGAAAATTATATTATATGTGGGTCTGTGAGGACATTATATTATATGTGGGTCTGTGAGGACATTATATTATATGTGGGTCTGTGAGGACATTATATTATATGTGGGTCTGTGAGGACATTATATTATATGTGGGTCTGTGAGGATATTATATTATATGTGGGTCTGTGAGGACATTATATTATATGTGGGTCTGTGAGGACATTATATTATATGTGGGTCTGTGAGGACATTATATTATATGTGGGTCTGTGAGGACA